>NC_087206.1:101042080-101137080 GCF_015104395.2 Macrobrachium nipponense | reverse complement strand
AGGGCGTTACCACTATGACTCCTTATTATCTTGTGTGGCAAAAGAGGGTGAGAGAGAGAGAGAGAGTTAACCTTAATTAAAAGTGACATGGATAGATTAGTACGTATTGTATTTCTATAAAATACTATCACATATGAATTTTGTAATTACAGTTATTATTATTATTATTATTTTTTGAAAGTATTAAAAACAAATAGTACAAGTACATAAAAAATCTCGAGTCTCAGTAAATGAGAGACCTTACCTTACAGACCTTACAGTTCGTTCGGGTTGCCCCAGGTCCCTCAGTGTGAGGCGCCTCTAATGTCTACCAGAGAGTTGCTAGTACATCTTCCGGTATATTTTGCATCTTCCAATCTTGGATGGTCTGGGATGCAGTTTAGATATTTGTCGAGCTTATTCTTAAACACATCTACGCTCACTCCTGATATATTCCTCAGATGAGCTGGCAACGCATTGAATAGACGCTGCATTATCGATGCTGGTGCGTAGTGGATTAATGTTCCTGTGTTGCTTTCCTTATTTTTCCTGGGTATAGTTTTGGGCACTATTAATCTACCTCTGCTTGCTCTTTCTGATATTTTTAGTTCCATGATATTTTCTGTTATTCCTTCTATCTGTTTCCATGCCTGAATTATCATGTAGCGTTCTCTTCTCCTTTCTAGACTATATAATTTTAAGGATTGTAGTCTTTCCCAGTAGTCTAGGTCCTTAACTTCTTCTATTCTAGCTGTAAAGGACCTTTGTACACTCTCTATTTGTGCAATATCCTTTTGATAGTGTGGGTACCATATCATATTGCAATATTCAAGTGGACTACGAACATATGTTTTATAAAGCATAATCATGTGTTCAGCTTTTCTTGTTTTGAAGTGCCGTAACAACATTCCCATTTTTGCTTTACATTTTGCCAACAGAGTTGCTATTTGATCATTGCATAACATGTTCCTATTCATCATCACACCAAGGTCTTTAACTGCTTCCTTATTTGTGATTGTCTCATTATTAGGTCCCCTATATGCATATAGCTTTCCTTCTCTGTCTCCATAATTTATTGATTCAAATTTATCAGAGTTAAATACCATCCTATTTACCTCTGCCCAATCATATACTTTGTTAAGGTCTCTTTGTAGAGCGTTCCTATCTTCATCACAAGTAATTTCTCTACTTATTCTTGTGTCATCAGCGAAACTACTCACTACGAATCCTTAACATTACTGTCTATGTCTTCAATCATAATAACAAACAATATTGCAGCTAGCACCGTACCTTGTGGCACACCGGATATTACCTTGGTTTCATCCAATTTCTCATCGTTTGCAATAACTATCTGTTTTCTGTTGTGTAAAAATTCTTTTAACCATCTTCCTACTTTATCTACGATATTGTGTTTTCTAATTTTCTTTGCTAATATATTATGGTCTACTTTGTCAAAAGCTTTTGCAAAGTCTAGATAAACCACATCTGTTTCATTTCCGCTTTTCATATTTTTGAATATGTTCTCACGGTGGACTAACAGTTGGGTTTGTGTACTTTTTCCGGGTACGAAACCGTGTTGTCCTATATTAAACAAATTATTTTTTATTAAATGTTTCATAATATTTTTCTTCATTACCCTTTCATACACTTTCATAATATGTGATGTTAGACTCACAGGCCTATAATTACTTGCCTCTAGTCTTGATCCACTTTTGAAAGTAGGGGTGAATTATGTAATTGTTGACTCATCATAAATCTTGCCTGTATCTACACTTTGTCTTAATAATATATATATATATATAGAGAGAGAGAGAGAGAGAGAGAGAGACGATGAGAGAGAGAGGAGAGAGAGAGACGATGAAATGTCAGGACCACTGATTGCAACACTGCAGCTCTCCCCCAGCTCTTCCCCCTTTTGGCTGTCACAGAACATGATATATATCTGACAGTTTTAGTACCTGGAAAGGTTACAGAAAAGACTGGGATTTCCTTCAACAGAGAAGACTGGGATTTCCTTCATTTTTCGATAATTTTTTAAATATAAGCTAAAATCTTACTAATTCACTATGGTATTTTCTTTAATGAATTGATATTATTGCTGTATAAATTAATATTAATATTTGAAAATAGTAAATCATTTATTTATCATACTAAAAAACATACATCTTTGTAGTATAGAGAGAGAGAGAGAGAGAGAGAGAAATTATAATGAGTATTTTCTTGGAAATACAAAGCGAGAGAGAGAGAGAGAGATTATAATGATTATTTTCTTGGAAAATACAAAGAGAGAGAGAGAGAGAAACTGTGCTAAACTATAAAGGATTCTTATCTTATCATAATATGTGTTTTTTAAAAGCGTTGTAAACTCGGAGCATCGGAAGCGTCAGCGTCGTAACCTCGGAACAAGTGTCGTAACCCAGGGCGGATTTTCAATGAATATTTAAGAAAAAGCGTCGTAACCTCAGAACGTTGTAAGCCGGACCCGTCGTAACCCGGGGACCGCCTGTATTATATATATATATATATATATATATATATATATATATATATATATATATATATATATACTACATACACAGTAGTACCTTGTACTTTGAATTTAATCCATTCCAGAGGGCTGTTCAAAGTACAGTTTGTTCGAAGTATGAGACAAATAAGCCCATAAGAAATAAAGGGAATTGGGATAATTTGTTCCAGCCAACCCAAAAAGTCCATTTTTTTCTATTATTAATGTGTTCAAAAGTGAAATTAAGAGTGTAAAGTAATGAAACAGTATGTTATATGAAGTTAAAATTTCAAGATTTTATTTTTTTCTATCCATTATTTATGAACTGTTTGGCAAAAATGGCGCCCGGCCGGCTAGGGGATGGAGGGAGGAGAGACAGGAACATTGGTTGCAGTATGCAAAGGTTGATAATAAAATCAATTTTATTCACTTATTATGTACAAGGATAATCAAAGAAATTGATAGTGTGTGTGTCCGATTGTGTTAGAGAGAGAGTAATAAGCGTTTTTACACTTGGAACTTGAGTGCACGAAAGAGATTAATTATGCCACAATACATCAGCTTACTGTTGGCAAACGACAGACATTTAAAACAAACATAAGGATTTTACAAGCTAATAAGTAATAAGTCAAGAATGCAAGAACACGAAAGAGAGATGAAATAACTTGTCACAAGGAAGCCGTTTAAACAAACAATCTAAGGCATGCAGAAGCTGGTAGCGTCACCAGTTTGTTTACTACAGAGCCGAGTTACTTTTACAGTAGTAAAAATCGTCAGAAGCCATCGTCACTAGATTGGTATTTTACCGTAAAAAAATAATAGTTAATATGGGTAAACCGAGTGTAAGTGAAAGAAATGGGCAAATAATCATCTAAGCCCACCTGATAAGTCAGTGGGAAGCAGAGCCGTTCCTCTCTCTCTCTCTCTCTCTCTCTCTCTCTCTCTCTCTCTCTCTCTCTCTCTCTCTCTCTCTCAGCGCACCGAACACTGATTCGAGAAAGCTTTCTCTCTCTCTCTCTCTCTCTCTCTCTCTCTCTCTCTCAGCGCACCGAACACTGATTCGAGAAAGCTTTTTTTTTTTACTGTATTGCATTTGAGGCGTCCAGTACTAAAACCCATACTCGCCACAAATTTGAGAAATGCATTTTATCGTACATCTGGAATCCCCTTCGTTGCCTCTTTCGAATGGTGTAATTGAGTGTATTATTTTGATGATGAGAATAAGGTTCAATTTTTGCATTATATAATCTGTACTTTTGTAAACTTCAGCATTAATTTTGCTCATCAATTTTACAATCAATCATACAATCAATCAGTCAGTCAAATTGTGCACAGTCTAATTTTTTTTTTTTCATATATAACATATTTTTGGGGTCCTAAACATTCCAAAAATTCAAACCTGAAGAAAATATCTTTAAAAATAAGAGAGTTATGGCCTTTTTAAATTTACAAATTTAAAGGCCTTTTTTCTCTATTTTATTTTTTTAAATGTGGTGAGTGTGGGTTTTAGCGCTGGACGCCTCATTTGATTGTTTTCATATTTTATCATTGTTAAATTTATTGTGAAATAACATTTTATTTTTTGTGTAAATTGGTACTGCTTTTATGTATATATTATAGCAAAGATTTTACTGTCTCTTCTCTTCTCAACAATACCATGATGCATGATAACTTAAAATCATTCATTCATTATTCCTCAAACATACAACCGCTCCCTCCCTCGACCTCAACTTGGTGTGTATCACCGCAATAACGAATGATTTTGTTAATCATTTATGCTAAATTTTAATGTGAAAAGCTTTGTTCTTTCATTTACTGTTTTGTTAATATTGTTCAACTCTCTATATCTATGGCTCAACTAGACCATCTCACTCGGTGCACTGAGCACTGGCTTAATTAAGACTTTTTTTTTCTGTATTGCATTTGATTGTTTTCATATTTTATCATTACGTTAAATTTATAGGGAAATTCCCTTTTTATATGAATTGTTATTGGTTTTACATACATTCGGTAATATTTTAACTCTGTTCTCGTTCTCTACTCAACATATCAATGCTCCCTCATTCGGTCTTAAGTCAGCTGGGTGTGACGTCACCGCGGTTACGTACGATTTTATACATCTTTTATGCTAAATGTTGTATTGAAAGCTAAATTTTATATTAAATGCTTTATACTTTTATTTATTTTGTCAAATATGCTTATCATTAAACTATACATTGTAAATGAATACAAGTATAAACTAGATAATCAGTCAGTTCGAAGTACAAGCATTTGTTCGACAAACGATACAAAATTTTCTCAAAATCTTTGTTCGAAAAAGGGAAAGTTTGACATAAGAAATGTTCGACAAACGAGGTACCACTGTATATATGTATATATTTATTTATAGCATAGCACCATATGGTCTTAATGACCTGGTGCTGGATGGCTATTAATTCAATTCTCCCATTTCTTGTGTTGAATTGCTTCTTATCTTGAATGATCTTCGGAGCTTTTCCATGGGTCGTCTTGAGGGCCCTTTTAGCCTCTTCAGCAGTTATATATGTTACTAACCGGTGACTCCTGGCAGTGGGCAACCATAGGCTGGCATTGTTTGAACTGTAATATCAAAGTTATTTTTTATCTTAGAAGAAAATTAAGAGCATAGTTGGAATCCTCGTGAAAAATTCCAATAGAATAGTATTTTCTTGTTTCTCTACAACGAACACTATTAAAGAAGTCAACATGGCCGGATAGTCAGATCAAAACAGAACCCGGGTAAAAACCATCTCTTGATATTATCGTTATTTTTCATTACAGAAGAAAAGTAAGAGCATATTTGGAATCCTCGTGAAAAGTTCTATTAGAATCATGCTTTATTTTTCTCTATGAATAATAATAACAAACTTAACATGGCCGGATATCTAAATCAAAATGACACTGGGATAAAAACCATCCCCTATAAAATACATATATGGTCCCATGGTTCATTCTGTCCAGTAGTTTTGCCGTCTATAGTGAACATATACATAAATAGTCTGGCTGTCAGTTGTATATATAAGATTTATTGATCCCTGTATTATGTCAGTTTTTTTAGTTATTAATTTTTTTCATTCCAAGGATTTCAGAGTAATAATACATACCTCAATTGTTCTATTATGACTTTCTTTTCAACTTTAATTTTTCTGGTGTAATTTTTGGTATATTTTCTCCTTTTCACATCTTTTCCATCTTTTCTCAGCCACTTTGCTAATGTGATGTTTTCTTTTTCCCTTTGTTATATGGAATTTTTTTTTTTAAATCCAATGATACTTTTATTAATTTTGAATATTGGAAATTTCTAGTATCCTTAGTTTAATGTAAAATAATAATAATGATGGTAATATGTATAAATGAAGTTGAAATTAGAAGAGGAGAAATAATGAATGAAAGGTAAAAAGCCAGGAAAACAATGCAAAAGTCCCTGGAGAGCACTGCTTAAAGCCATTAACTTGTGACATGAACAATTAATATTGTAAAAACACTTTTACCTCTTATATACCTAATCAGAAATTGTCAGTTCCTTTTATACTCTTTTCCATGAAGCAGGCTATTTTCATTTGAAGAAAACAATAAAAACAGATTTAATGAATAACCTCTGTATTCCAAGGTGACAGAAAGTCTGTTCAAATGATGTTATAAAATAAAGACAACCAGAGCCACCACCAGCAATCCTTGGGTTAACATCACCTACAGTGTGCCACAGAAGGTCCTACCCCCAGACGGGGTGTGACTTTTTGAAGATTTCAGGCAATTTTATGTTTTACCACAATTTTGGATTGCATGATATAGCTTCTTAAACAAAATACATACATAGACTGACTGAATTATGTAAACAGGCAGAGAAGCAACTGTGGTCATAACACCAGATAACCAGCTTTTGCTATAATTCATCCAAGCTAAAAATGGCTAATATTTTATAAAAATTGTTCATGAAACCATCAGTTAGTCCATTAATACTTAATTCAGTGCAGGTAATCCCCAGTTATTGGCAATCTGGTTTTCTGAATTTTTGGTGCCAATATGTGCCAGCTGATCACCAGTTATCGGCGCTAATAACCAGAGATTGGCGTTGTAATCTTTCGATTTTCAGTTATTGCTGGTTAGTGGTTATCGTCTCTCCATTGGGAATGGAACCTGCCAATAACCGGGGTCGGCATGAACTTTGAGATCTTGTGTCCAAATTATTGCATTTAAATGTTGGTAAAAACTTATTCTAAATACATGTTTATGAAGAAAAGCAACTTATAATACTTAGTATACTATTAAGCTTTATTTACAAATCAACATTTTCATCGAGGATCCTTGAGATAGTTGCCCTTCTCATCTTGGTACTTGAAGCATATTACACTGGACCCCCTCATTCACATTCTCTGGATTCGCGGCTCGCACATTTGTGGATTTCTCGGGAACATTTTCCCGCATTATTCGCGGAAAATTTGCTTATTCACGGTATTTTTCTAAGAAATACCCACAAATTCCTGTTTTTTTTATCAATTTCATCATAAAATGCACTTTTTGTGATAAAACTATTAAAAAAACCAGGTTATAAAAACTATAATTTTTAGTGGGTTTTTCTTGAATTTTAACTAACAAAATAGGAGGTTTTAAGCATTTTTAAAGGGGTTCCAACTACTCGTACGTACTACAGGCACTAATATCATGAATGTGTGGCCAATTTTTAGTTGCCAAAGGGTAGGTCCCTAATGCTCAGTAATTTCTACTAGATAAAGCTGCCCTCCTTAATTTTTATGCCTAGGAATATATCTATCATGGCAAAATAACTCTTAGGTTGTTGTTTGTTGTTGTGCTCCTTTCTGATTTGTATGCTCTTTCATTTCCTTACTTTGATGCGTTTAGGTACCTGCAAATTTTAACTTAACTTCATTGAATATTATATTATAATGAGAATATTCACTCAAAGATTTTCGTGAAAACCAAATGTAGTGGTACTGTACTGCAAGATATGATTGGAATTGTTTTATTTATACAAGTATGTACGGTGTATCACACACACAGATTGTTGTTAAAGGCCGAATCATCAAACAAAAGCCATCTGTGTGTATGTATGGGCTTGCATGCTCGTGTGCTTTTTGTCTAGTAGTGTGATTTATTTTATCAAGATGATAGGTATAGACAATATTTCCTGTTATTCATATTTTGAAGTAACATTTTTTTCCTGATTGACATATTCATGTATTTCACTCTGTTTTCTACTGTAGGGGACTTGGCACACTGTAGATGGTACTAAAGGTTCTAATGTAGCATTGTTTTCTGATTGTTTCTTATAATACATTCCATGTATTTATTCTCTTAGTACTTAAACATTCAGCTGCTTTTACTTTGCCTGGTTCTAATTTCTGCCTGTGATTTAAGGACAAATCATTTTGGATAAGCCATATGAGAGTTCAGAAATTCAAATCAGTGATCTCATTAAACGATAGTTCTTAACTTTCTATTTTAAGATGACAACTTGGAAGTTTTGTCTTATGTTTATACATGTTTTTTGTTCACACGCGAACAAACCTTCAGTCTTAACAATAGGATCATTGGAAAAGTAAATCCACAGTAATATGTCTGATCTTGTTATTTAAAATACAAAGCAGAAAACTTTCGAAGACCTGCACGGTCTTCGAAAGCTTTCTGCTTTGTATTTTAAATAACAAGATCAGACATATTACTGTGGATTTACTTTTCCATTTTATTTTATTAACTCATGTGATTATGAGGTTTCTTTGAATAGGATCATTTCTAGTGCCTAGCTGGATCCGGTTAAAACGCAGATGAAAGCAAGGAATCCTGTGAGATCTGGCAACGTGTGCGTATATCGAGTGAAGAGTGGTCAAGGACCACGCACCTACACCACTACGTCAGTCTTTTCTTAACCGCCTGGGCGAGAGTTGTGGTTGACACCTCTCGGCCTTTACCCGTTTCTTTGGCCGTTTCGATTGTGTTTAATGTGTATGTGGCTCTTATTATGGCTTCTTCTGCTCCTTCTCGGCCTCGTCAACGTGTGTGCCCTGGAACTCCAGGTTTTCCGTCTCGTCTTTTGGCTTCGGCGGCGACCAATCCCCACATCACTTGTAGTAGGTGTCGCTCTAATGTTTGTACAATAACGAATCCTTGCACAGAATGCCATGCGTGGCCTAAAGAGCCGTGGAAGTTGTTTTATAGCAAGAGAGAGTATCGGAGGGTTTCTACTCTTCCTTCATGTGAAGGTTTTTCTTCACCTCTTCCCGATGCTTCGTCTCTTGCTGCGTTCAAACCCCATAGTAGTGTTGTGCCTTTGTCCCCTTCCTTTTCTTCCATCGATTTGTTGTTGGAAGTATTGGGAGGCCCTCAGGTTAAGTTTCGTAATGTCGCCCCTTCCTCTTCGGGAGTTAATTTGATTCCTGGGAGGGAGGAGGCTTGTTCATCATTCTCCTTTATTCCAGAGTCAGAGGTGTCCAAGATGGCGGCAATTTGGAAGACGCTTGGGCTAGGGGGTTCTTCGTCCTTGGAGGGGTTGCTGGCACACTTCATGGATGCTTGCTACCCCCCTCCGCATGCTGGCCAGGCCCTCTCCCCTCCTCCTGGCCTCGTCTTCGTGGGTAGCCGAGGTCAGCCATTTTGTATTCCTCCGCCAGTGACTGTTGCCACTTCTTCGAGTCAGAGGGAAGCCGTAGCGTCACCCCCATTAATGACGTCACAGGGTCAGTCATTTTGTATTCCTCCACCAGTGGCGTCTGCTTCCCGTTCGGATCGAGGGGAAGCCGTGACATCATCAACACTTTTGACATCACTTCCATCGATGACGTCACTCCCAGTCGTCTCCTCTGTGCTGCCTCACTCAGCCGTGACATCATCTCTGCCATCCAGTTTGCTGCATCTCCCTTCCATGTCATCGGAGCCTTCTCTTGCTGATCCGTCTGAGGCTTTATGCCAGGCGGTTCTTAAGAGGTTGGACTCTATTTTGGATGATAAGTTGGCTGCCATGTCGGCTGGGAAGACTGGAAGGAAATGTGTTGCATTGTCCCCGCCTCCTGCAAAGAGATTGCGTAAGGAACCAGTGCTGTCTTCCTCTCCTTCTTCCCCCTCTCTGCCGCGTCGGTGTATCAAGCGTTGTAAGCCTAGTGACTTTGCCCTTTCTTTGCCTGCGAGGGAGGAACAATGCGGCTGTGTTCTCAAGAGTGTTGGTGTTTCGGAGAGTGTTAGTGTATCTTCCCTTGTGCAATCTGCAGTGGCTGCTTCATCCTCTGCTTTGAATTGCAAGCATGTTGCAACCTCCCCCATCCATGCACATCGCGAGTGTGATGCAACCTCCCCCATCCGTGCACGTTGCAGGCGCTCCCACTTCTTCTTCAGGGCCTATTCATCGCCATAAGGATCTCAAGGCGCCTGTCAAGAGGTCGAAGGTTGTGGGGGTGGAGTTGGTGCAGCAGAAGTGTTTGCCTGCCCCTCTCCCTGGTGCTTCTAGGAGTTCGACTCCGAGGAATTCTCTTACGATCTTGAGTGTTCAGGATTCTTCTCCAGCTCACGTTCATACATCTGTCACGCCAGTGCTCATTCATGCCATGTTAAAGAGTCATCTGTTTGAAGAGTGCATAGTGATGTTCCTAGTGTTGTAGTTGGTTCATTGCGGGAGTTGGCGCTTGGACTCAGCCCAGACAGGTTAGTTGGTGTTTTGGGCTGTTTGCCTGCTGGTCCTTCCGTTAATTTAAACGAGGAAGGTGCCTTAGATGAGCCTACACACCCTTCTCGTTGTCAGTCTCTGTTGCTGGAGCAGGAGGAGGGAGACACACAGGAGTTTTTGTCTTCCTTTTCAGAAGTTGTCGATCTCATTCGTGGGTTCAACAATTTGGAAAGTAGGACTCGGGTTTGGTCGTCTTACACTCCTTCCTGCTTGGAAGCATTGTTTGGAGCTACGCAGGATCCCAAACCTTCGTTTCAGCTTCCCTTGGCAGGGCATGTCCAGTCACTATTGCATAAGGTTAATGCCTCTTGTTTCAGATCGGGATGGTTTGCTTCGCTCTAGGGGCTCTCCCACGCACTACCCCCGCCTCTCACGAGACATAGGAAGTACTATGCTACAAACTCTGCCTTTTTGATGTAGCTTCATCTTAACCCGGACGTCATTCGTATGAAGATAGGATTGACTTTGGAGCAGGTAAGGTTGGTGGCTCCGCCCTTGTTTCCACACGATGCCTCAGCATTGGAATCTACAGCAGCTTCCATGTTGCAGACGGTTTCTTAGCTGGACTTCTGGTCTATGGTCATTGCCAAGATAGCTTCTGACAGGTCCCCAGAAGGGTTGATGAGTGCATCCTCGCTTGCCAGTTTGTTGCAGTCTGGAGGCAAGATGTTTTCGTATATGGCTCACCTCAGTGTTAATTTATGGGCTAACCTTCTGATTAGAAGAGACGCGGCTTTATCTAGGTTGGAGGGATCAGTCGACCCAGAGTCCTTGTTGACATTGAGAAATGGGGATCTGTTGGAGCCTCAATTTTTGTTTCCCCGGACGGAACTGGGAGATGCAATAGACTGGCGCCAGGCTAACACCAAGGACCAGCAAAATAAGTTGGAGTCTCGTCCTCGGAGACATCTGGCTCCTCCTCCTCCCCCTGCCCAGCAGCAGTCAAGAAGATTGTCGTCTGGTAGGCCGTCGAGGAGTTCTGCTTACGGTATACATAATTTCGTACTCCATTTTATCCTCTGACTGTTAACATGTTTACTGAAACTATTATGCCTTTATGAAAAAATAAGTGAATTTTAGGGAGTGAAGCTACTATTGAATTCATTATGGTATTCAGCACCTTATTTTACATATTAAATTCTTGAAGTCTAAATGCCAAAGGATTTAAAAGCCCAATTCAGAAGAATAATGCAAGTGATATTAAAGATTTTCTAATAAAAGCAGAAACATATATCATATATCTAACCACTCAGACACTGAGTGACGTACAATAATAAATGGGAGAATCATTGTATAGGGAACCAAAGAGAAACTTTGATTGTCCAGTACCAAACCAATACACCAGGTTTGGTTTGTTACCTCTCCCAACTCCTCCTTACCATCGACATGCTCAGTTTATCGAGTGCACAATTCACCGACAACAATTGATAGAAAAAAAAAGGGTCTTAAACAAAATTCAATCGGCCAAGTGGAAAATAAAATATTTTCATTGAGACTTCAGTATGGTAAAGTCATCTTAAAATCAAATAGAAAAACTGGTTTCATTGGCTTTCTGTATTGCATACGAACTCTTCAGATTCTGTACAAAACCTGTATTGCATCAGATGGTGGGCCTTTAAAATTTTTCATGACCTACAAATTCAGTCAGGATCATATTGAACTATTCTTTGGTCAAGTAAGAAGTATGGGAGGCCATAATGATAATCCAACCACGAGACAATTCTCTGCTGCTTACAAAAGGCTAATTGTACATAATGACTTAATGGATATCATTTGTGGTAACTGCTTGTCATTAGAGTCGGTGCCCATATTAACTGCTTCAAGCAGCATAAAAGAGCGGGTTGCAGTAAGGAATATAAATGCTTCTGTTTCAAGACATCGAATTTTAGAAGTTCAAGAAGCATATTCAGATGACAAGGAAGATGATTATGGTTATATTCCAAACCATTACCAATTGTCAAAGTGTTCAAATAAAATAGAAGCTTATATTGCAGGCTTTGTTGATTTGAAGTTAAAAAAGCCTTGAAAGTATGAGGTGTGTATTGATTAACAGATGCTAATTTTAGTCACACCTGCATCTAATTAAAAACCAAAGGAAAATTGATGTATCCCTCAAATGATGTTATTTTATGCAATACATGTGAAAAAAAATATGAGGGAAATGTTGTCCTGCAACAAAACACTGGGAAGAGTTAAATTCTATAAATAAATTAGTTCAGTATTGGCAGCTTACAGAGGCATAACAATATTTTCAGAGTTCGATTATCACACGTATGATACACAACCATTGGACAATCCATTTGCACTCATTGATTAAAGCAGTAACTGAAAAATATTTGCAAGTGAGATATAATTATGCTGGTAAGCAGATGACTGCTAAACTTCAATCGCAGGTCGCAGGAAGGAGTCGCCAGACATACTAGGCTAATTCATTTTAGCTGTCAATAATTCCTAATAGAAGGTGATAACAAACAGTAAGAACTAAGGAATTAGCAGACATAAAGAGAATAGCTTTAAATTTAGGCCAGTAATAGGCTATATGTATATAAGATAATGAAAAAGTTTGTATTGCATCTCTGAGTAATAAAATAAGGTATTATGTATGATGAAATAATTAACTATGTTCTTTAAAAGAATGATAAAATGTCTATCACTTTTTGCCTCCATTTATGCCATGAAAAGACGCATTATGAAAATAAAAGATGTGAAAAATAACTGAAGCGTTTCTATTAATCCTTATGGTTTGGTCTCTCTTTTGCCATTCCTGGGCATGGCCGCCACACGGTAAACTGGCTTCACTTTACTGAACGGTTTCACCCATGCAGGGTGTCTCCTAACCATTATTCCTCCAAGATGTGAACAAGCAGGGAGGCCTGGTTTCTCATCAACTTCATGCCTTGACCGTCGTGGTTCACCAGTGGGTGGTCAGCAATTCGCTAGAGCTCTCAGCGAGGTATATCCCAGGCAAACGGAATGTGATCGTAGACAAACTCAGTTGTAAGGATCAGATCCTAGGCACAGAGTGGTCCCTTCATCAAGAAGTAGCAGACAAACTCTTCCAGGTTTGGGGGAGACCCATGCTGGGCCTTTTTGTGACTCGGTTCAACAGGAAATTGGAGATATTCTGTTCAGTGGTTCTAGATCCTTTAGTGTTAGTAGAGGACGCGTTCCAACCTCCCTGGGACAACCTGGAGGTGTATGCCTTCCCTCCATTTTGTTTGATCCGTCAAGTTCTGAACAGGCTGATGAGTTCACAGGGTCTCAGGATGACTTTGGTAGCGCCTCTGTGGCCTCAGGCGGAATGGTTTCCAGATCTGCTGTCATTGTTGTTAGAGGTTCCAAAGGAAATTCCCCCTTGGCGGCATCTCCTGTGTTGGCCACATGCGGAAAGGTTCTACCACTCAATAGAATCCCTGTCTCTTCACAGTTGGAGGCTTTTCTCAGAAAACAGCAGGGCATATGTCCAGCAGTCTCAGAAAGTCGACCTCTGCAGTTTACCAAGGCAAATGGGCGATCTACTGTGATTGGTGTCGTAAAGGGGGTTTTCTCCTCTCACAACCTCTATTCAGCAAATAGCAGACTTTTTAACCTTCCTCAGAGACAAGAAACGTTTGTCCATTTCTGCCATTAGAGGCTACAGGGCGGCCCTGAGTTTAATGTTACGCCTTAGAGGTATTGTTGACATCTCCTGGGAACTTTCCTTGCTAGTTAAGGGATTTAAGCAATCGAGTTCTCCTAGGGAGCTCAAGCCTCCAACGTGGGATGTTTCCCTGGTTCTGAAGAGCTTCACTAAGGGTCCATATGAGCATTTGCGTCACTCATCTGACAGGAACTTGACGCTCAAGACAGTTTTCCTTCTGGCCTTGGCATCTTTGAAGAGGGTAGGAGAGCTCCACAGTCTGAGCTATGATGTGAAGCACACCAGGGGTTGGGGGTCGGTGTCCTTCGAATTTGTCCCGAAATTCGTGGCCAAGACCCAAAATCCCTCTGTACACGATAACAGGTTTACTTCATTTTCCATTCCATCGCTGAATGACTTTGTGGGTGGTGATGCTCAAGAGCTTTTGTTGTGCCCTGTCTGGGCCCTGCATTGCTATCTTAAAAGGACACGGCACCTTAGACCAGACTGCCACAGACTTTTTGTTAGCACAGGATGTACAAAGAAAGAGGTGTCAAAGAATACTATCTCTTTTTGGATACGGGAAGCCATCAGACAGGCATACTTGACTCTTGATGATTCCAGCACCAAGTCTGTGCAGGCTAGAGTGCATGAAGTTAGGGGTATTGGTCCCTCTCTGGCTTTCAAAAAGAACTTGGCTGTACATAGAGTGCTGAGCACTGGTACTTGGTTACGCCAGTCCACGTTCACCTCTTTCTATCTTAAAGATGTTGTCCACAGATCTACGGACACATTTTTCCTGGGTCCTGTGGTGGCTGCCCAGCAGGTTGTGTAACTCATAGTTTCCCTTAACAGGGCAATTTTGTATCTTACCTTAGATGATTGTGTGGATGAGAGAATGAGTGAGTTGGCTGGTCTCTCCTTTTTTCTCTTGTACCTTTCCTTCTTCCTTTGGGCGGGTTAAGGAATAGACATGTCATTCGATGGACTGGTCTGATACAAGTGAGTAAAGTAGTCATACTGATAGTGTGGTCACTTAAAATACAAATATCAAACCCTCTATTCGGTAGCACATGCTCCACTCCTTGGTAAGGAGGAGTTGGGAGAGGTAACAAACCCTGGTGTATTGGTTTGGTATTGGACAATCAAAGTTTCTCTTTGGTTCCCTATACAATGATTCTCCCATTTATTATTGTACGTCACTCAGTGTCTGAGTGGTTAGATATCAATTTATCTAGCTTCTCATGGGCTTCAGTGCCTCTCCAGAAGTTATTTCTTCTGGAGCTGGACTGGTGGGTAGGCCCCCAGCTGGTTTAGGATGTCTTGTACCTCCCTCCAAGTATGAGTCTATTCTATTGTTACGACTGAAGGTTTGTTCGCGTATGAACAAATGACAAATTTTCTAAGACAATTTGTATTTTTCATAGCTACAAACCTGAGGTCTTAACATAATACTGCCCACCTCTAGCCGCCCTTCTGTTTGTTAAGACATCCTGAATTGGAAAAGACTGACGTGGTGGTGTAGGTGCGTGGTCCTTGACCACTCTTCACTCGATACACGCATGCGTTGCCAGATCTCACAAGATTCCTTGCTTTCATCTGCATTTTAACCGGATCCAGCTAGGCGCTAGAAATTATCCTATTGTTAAGATCTCAGGTTTGTAGCTATGAAAAATAAAAATTGTCTTAGAAAATTTTTCATATTTTAAGGCCTCTCACATAAGTACTCTGGTTTTAAAAGCATGAACCCCATAAACATTAGGCAACTTAAGTTGGGTCTAGGCGAATTTACCGACAGCAATTCACCTACAACTATTTACCGACAACAGTTCATCGACATGCTCAGTTTATCGAGTGCACAATTCACCGACAACAATTGATAGAAAAAAAAAGGGTCTTAAACAAAATTCAATCGGCCAAGTGGAAAATAAAATATTTTCATTGACATAATTGGTGACAAATTCAGATTGCAGCCTTAGTTAATATTTCATTACTTATTGGTTGTTTCGGGTTTTAACCTTTTATCTTTGATATATGAAATAATTACTTACTATTCTTTATTTAGGATATTAGAAAACGATGTAGATTTTTTTTTATTAAACATGTTTAAAATATACAGTAAATAAAGCAACTGTACAGTCATGGGTAAAATATTTAAAAACCAAAATATTTGAGAAATAAATAGATGTATAAAAAAGCCACAAATTGTTTTATTTAAAATCAGAAGGCAAGATTATGGGCTATTGCCCTCAGATAATCAATGACATCGCTATATGAAGAGTATTTTTCAACAATCCGTTTTATTCGTTCAGAAGAATCACAGTATTTCTTTCTTGATGGTTGAGATGAAGTACCAGCTAAAAATTGGTCAACTTTTACATCATTATAATTTTGTTCCTTCTTCAAGAAGTCGAAAAACTTCCATATATTAGGGTGGTGCCCAGCAACTTGTGTTTCTAAAGTTCGGTGCCAGCCTTCTACCGCATTATTTGTCTTCGGTAGGGATAGTAAAGCAGATTCATAAACATTCCACATCTCGAGCTCAAACTTGGGAGGTCTACGACGGTTTCTTCTGTCAGGACGGCCTATCCACGTATCTTCAAAATAGTCCACTACGGCTTCTGCATCACTCGGGAGGATATCAGCACTGACTACCGAATCAACAGGCACATATGCTATGGCGGGCAAATAACGGAGATTTAGAGCAAATTCTGCATCCTCTTCATATCTTCTTTTCAGTCCATTAGCCTGGATGGCACGAAAGATACACTGAGAAAAATGGAAGAAACATCCTTTTAATACCACGCTTGGGAATTCTTTTTTGTATGCCTTTTATCATTGCGTGTTCAAAATCAATAGTTATCGAGGAAGGAGACGAAAAATGTGCATTGATCTTAATCTTCTCTAGTACCGCATTGTATGATGCTTCTGACTTATCTAGAAGTAATGCATAAACAAGCGGAATTACTCTATTTTCTTGAAATCCATGGAATGTATATAGCTGATAAAATAACAATGGAGCGGTTTTGAATGTTCCGTCCCCATACCAATGATCACTATTTGCTAGAAGATGAGTGTTACGTGAATTAGCAAAAATTAATATGCGATTTTCAGTTGGTCCAAAGTCGAAAATTAAAATTTTTCGTATTCTCGCTAGCAAGTTAATTCACTTTGGCACTGTGGAAGTGGTTGCAGGCAATTATTCTCAAATCTGATACTACTTCTTATTGTCCTTTTCATCGTCTGTGTTTTCGGAAGTCTACAAGCAGCTGCTTCGCTGCAATTCGTAAGTTCGTTTGATATTAGTGCATGAGGTGCTTTTGTGGAAGATTGGGCTTTTTTACGTATGTTTTCCACAATTTTTTGTGCTTCACTCTCAGCTGCATCACAAACATGATTATGCTCAGTCACTTCTGCTACAATTTCACCGTCACACGTAGTTACTCGCTTTTTGCGCCTTATTTTGTGATATTTGTCACATTTCCAGTATATCTAATCTTCACGCTCCTTGTCCTTATAAAAGAAATAGCCATGAACAACAAGCTGCTTCTTTCCTTTTTCAGATTCTATAAAATGGAGAGGCATGATGGGCTATGTAGTGAAAATCTTTAACTAGACCATTTATATTTCTTACTAAAGTAAGAAAATAGACTGTTATTATTTTGAAACTCAAGCTAATTTGGTAATTTAGTGCATTGGTTGTTTCTAAACTACCTGTTTAGTATTAAAACCTTATTTGGTGACTTATTGCCTCGGTTATTTCGTAACTACCAGTTTAGTATTCAAACCTTTATTTTATATGTGGCTGGTACAGTCTGGTTAATCATCTTTCCTTTTTTATCTGGTTTTCTTTGTAACTGCTCCTCACTCTTTTTATCACCTAAGAAAACTATTTTGATCTGTTTTCCAATCTTTGAATAACAAAGATGTTCTGTAATATAATTGTATGTATGTTTTAAATATGCAGTCCCCCATAGGTACTGTTCCATTGTGAATAATCATATTGTAATATTGTTCATAAGGCCTCATATATTTATAACCGTGATGAAATCAATGCAACCTGTTTTAGGTCATTTGTACTCCCTTAACTGAATACTGTTCCCTGGTGTGGATGTCTGCTTCTGCCAGAGATTTCTTTTTTTAAGAGTGGTGTGTGGTGGTAGGTTTCTGTTTCATAATACATAATAGTAGTTATGACTTGGACCTTCGATGGATGGTTTGTCACTTTTTCATGAGTTGTATTTCAAGACAGATCTTTCACATTGACAATTGATTCCTGATCCCATTTTCCTGCCAAGAGCAGCACCACTATGCAGTAAATGTGCCTTGCCGTTGAACTTTTCATTTCGAGGTCCTTTATCCCTCACACTGTTAGACTGTGGAACAGCTACCTCCCAGAGGAAGTCGTGCAATTGGATCTTTCGAAGTTCAAGTGAAGGTGCAACACATTACTACCCTAATACTATTCTCCTTGCATTTTATTACATTTTTATCTATTTGTTGATTTGCTAACTTTTTCTTGTAATAAGTGGGGTCTCTTCTTTCTGTATTTCCCTTTACCTCATCTTACTTCTTCCTAATGAACACTGTATTCTTTGGAAGCCTGAATTTCAAGTCAATGGCCCCTGTGGGCATCATTAGTGGAATTGATTTTATATATGATCTTTTCAATTCTTATTATTTTCTTCTCAACAGGGATGATATTTGCTAATACTGGCTGATGTTCATATTCTGGATAAGGAAGTGGCTTCTAAAAATATTAATTTATTTATATGGTTGCTAAAAGTGGCTAACGATCGCCATAGAGTTTGCTGATTGCAGAGTCAGGAAGTCGGGATTTGTTGTATTCTAGTGTGTAGAATCTCCTTCGTTTTCTGGGATGTAGCAGGATTCCAACATTTCCAACTGTGTCATTAATTCATTATCAAGGAAGGATGGGCTTGTTCTGGTTAGAATGGGGTCATTAGACTGTATTTATAGTGTTCCAGGTGTTGTCTTGTGACAGCCGTCTCCCAGAGGCGAATGCTCGCACGGTCTTTGCGTGTGGACGTTGGAGACTGGGAGGGTAGTATTGGGAAGGTCACTGCCGTTAGATGGGGCCCACCACCAAATTGGTTCATTCAGTTGGCTCTGGGGTGCTGGTGGGCAGCGCCCTATGTGCCACCGTCGGGAGGAGGGAAGTCTCTTGTGTGGTGTTGAGGCTAGGTCTCTCCTTTCCGATGTATAGGGCCTCCAGGAGGCGGAGGCGGAGGCGGTGGTGTCCTTTCGGGTTATTCTGATATTGTGTGGGTGTTCATGTCATGATTTTTGATGGCACCTTCCTGAGTGTGGCAGGTTATCTTCTTGGAAAATCACATAGTTGTCATACCAATGTAGGTGCTGGGGCATTCCCAGACGGCATTTGTATTGGTAGACAACGTTAGTTTTCATGATCAGGTCGCTGGTCTTCTTGCGTCCGGGAATGACCCCGCTGCTCACATTGCAATTATCCAAGAGGATATCCTGCCATGCTCAGGAAGGTGCCATCCATAATCATGCCAAGAACACCCACAATATCAGAATAACCCAAAAGGACATAATTCCTAATTGAGGCAGTCCTCGGTTATCAGCAAACTCGGTTAATGGCAACCCGGTTTTATGGCGGTTGTCTAGCGCCATAAAATCAGCGATTTATGGTGCCATAACAGGCCAAGTTTTGGTTATTACCACCAAAAGGTTCTGATAACAAGAGTTATGGCGACATGACATACCCAACAGAGGTGCCATTAACCAGTTAATATCGGCACCATTAACCGAAACTTGGCACTATATGCACCATAATCAGTGAGTTTTGGTTGATGGCAGTTTTTGCTTATCAGCACCCTGCCAAGAATGGCACCCCCGCCGATAACCGGGGACTGTTTGTATTGGAATTATTGATAAGGCAGCAGACCACTGCCGCCGCTGCCTCCTGGAAGCCCTAACACTCGGAAAGGCTAGACCTAGCCTCAACACCAAGAGACTTTCCTCCTCCCGATGGTGGCGCATATGGTGCCGCCCGCTGGTACCCCAAAGCTGATCAAATGGACCAATCAGGTGGTATCCCCATCTATTGGCAGTGACCTTCCCAATACTACCTTCCCAGTCTCCTAAGTCCGCTCGCAAAGACCAGTGTGAGCATCCACCTCTGGGAGACTACATCACTCAGGGACTTTATTCCTCTGATCCAGCCAATGACAAGACAGAGCACCCGGAACACTATAAATACATACTGTCTAATAACCCCATTCCAACCAGAACAAGCCCACCCTTCCTTGAAAATGAACCGATGATACGGTTGGAAACGTTGGAATTCCACTACACCCTTAGAAAACAATGAAGAAGATTCTATACATGAGAAAACAACAAATTCTGCTTTCCAGACTGCAATTTGCAGTACAGTGACCATATGCTACTTTTAGCTACCATATGAATAAGTTGATAGTTTTAGAAGTTATTTCTTATCCAGAATATGAACATCAACCAGTTATATTAGCAAATATCAGCCTTGATGAGAAGAAAATGATAAGAAGAATTGAAAAGACCATAGTATATAAAATCAATTCCACTGATGCTGTTATTCTCTTTTAACAAAAACATATTATTATTATTATTATTATTTCGGAAGGAGACCTTCTTGTAGACATGTTTTGTTAAAAATGATTGCTGCTTCAGCACTATTAATCTTGTAGAGAGTCTTCTCTATTTTTCTGATGACGGCTTTCTCTTTGTTGCTTAGACTGGCGAGCAACGCACCAAAGGGCATGGTAAAATTTGGTTGAGTCATTTGGTTTATTTTTGCTTATACAACTCTCTCTCTCTCTCTCTCTCTCTCTCTCTCTCTCCAACACGATATTTCTTCCTGATCCACAGGACATTATCAAGCGATGACTGCTGAGGGATTGAATTCAAGTTGTGAGTCCTTCTTCTTATATCGTGATGTTGTGGGCTCTCGAGTACGGTCTAGAGAACCTCTCCGGCAGGTCAAGTTTTCATTGGTTCCTGGGAAGGTGACTCATACAGCGAGCGTTTACAAGTCTTGCAGACCTTCTCAGGTAGGCAATATCACTGGGAGCTTCTTGATTGGCTTCTACCTGAGTGACGTCACCCCTGATATTGTTCAGACGAAGCAGCCATGAAGAAAATAATAGAGGAACACGTCCTTCCTATGGAGGAAGGGAAGAGTGTGTCCCTCATTATTTACTATAAGAATCGGCGTACAAAGGACCTCCTGATGAAGAACAACCCCTCCCCGTCCATAGGAGACCCCCTAAAGCAGTCCAACATTGTCTACTGATACGTATGCCCCGCCCAAGGATGCCCTGGGAGTTACATCGGCATGACAACGAAGCGCCTGTCTAAAAGGATCTCCTGCCACGCCCAGGAGGGCGGCGCCATTAGGCAGCGCGCCCTTGCAGTACACCAGAAAGACATCACGAGAGACGACATCATCAGGAATGTCAAAATCATCGGGAGAGCCCCTGACCCACGACATCTGCGCCTCCTAGAAGCGCTGCGTTCCTGATACCGATGTGAGTGAGGAGGATCACGCCCCTCCCCCCCACCCCCAACGAAAGTACCAGCGTGCATGAAACAAACACCGGACATGAAGCACATTAGAGAATAATACCAGGGGTGATGTCACTCAGGTAGAAGCCAATCAAGAGGCTCCTAGTGATATCCCCCGCCTGAGAAGGTCTGCAAGACTCGTAAACGCTCGTCGTATGAGTCACCTTCCCAGGAACCAATGAAAACTTGACCTGCCGGAGAGGTTCTCTAGACCGTACTCGAGAGACCGCAACATCACGATATAAGAAGAAGGACTCGCCACTCAAATTCAGTCCCTCAGCAGTCATCGCTTGATAATGTCCTGTGGATGAGGAAGAAACATATTAGTATTACTATTATTTGTGATGTCCTTGAGTTTCTTTTTGGCATCTTTCTCCTCCAAGTGTCGAGGACAATTGGTGATGTTTCTGCACTGTTCCTGTCATTGGAGTGGGTCATCTGTTGTTCTATCATCTTCTCTATCTCCAATGGCACCAGGGGGGACTTCTTCAGCGCCGCTGCGACGGTAGAGGTTCTCCCACTCTGCTAACAAGTCCTCCTTTTCTTTGACGAAGGCTATCTTCTCTCCTTCGATGTCAATTGTCACTGCAGCAGGGTTTTCCTGAAGCTTCTCATGCCTGGATCTAGCTGGGCGGTGGGGTCTTGTAGCTGGAGTCTTGTATATGCAGGGAGCAGACTTTATACATGTTTTGTTGTAAATTATGGCAGTTTTCAACGAATTAATCTTATACAGGGTCTATTCAGTTCTTCTTATAATTTGTTTTTCTGACTCAGGTAGGTTGTTGAGTAGAATTCCAATATTCATATTTGTTATAATTAGGATATTTGTCAAAATTATTGTATCAAAAGTATTTTATCATATATTTTGCTTAGGGAATGGATGTAGAAACCAAGGCCAGTAACTTCAACAGAATCTTGGTAGCTATCTGGTGTTTTTCGTATTTTCTTGGATACGGGTATTTTGTATCCTTGTACTGCTGGTGGGACTCCTTCAGGGGGTGGTGTAGTCTACATTTTTTGACCGTCTCCTTGGTCTTCATCAGGATGTTGGTGAGGATGAACTGGATGAATACTGGGTTCGGATCGGCTTTTATAGGAGGGGTGGGTGGTGTCAAATTCAGTGCTTATTTATCATTGGATGTCTGGGGGTCTGGGGGCATCCATCTTAGCCTAAGCTGTCTTTTGTGTGTCGATGGTTGGGCCTGGTCTCGCTGAGAAGGGCCAGGCAAATTCCGCTTTTCAGCCGCTAAATTTTAATTGGTGCTCGCATTGTGTGGGGCGCTTGTTGCAAGCCTCCTGGTAGCTCTAAGGAGCAGAGAAGTATCTTAGGTGATATTCATTGCTGATTTTTCTTTTCCTATATGCAATGCTTCCAAGAGGCGCAGTCGGTGATGGTCTGTTTGAATTTATTTGTAGAGATGGCCTGTTCCTTGAGGAATGAAAGATGATGATGATTTTTATTATATGGAGAAGGTGGCTATTAATAAAAATATCTATTAGCATTAATATCAAGACGGGTGGAACACTTGTTTTTTTAACTGGCTTAAAATATTTTTTTTCTTAAAAGTCCTGGTTGCTTTTGGTGTATAACTAATTCATCCATAAGGTAACTTGTAGTGCAAGAATGTGTAGATAACCTCATTTTCTTTCTGGCCAGAGATTGTTAATATAGAAATGTGAATGCTAAGTGTAAAGTAAAGAAATCTAACACCTAGGCCTAGGAACAAAATCTTGGCTTTGATAAAAGAATAATTGCATAGGCAAATATTTGTTAGTAAACCATAATTTTTCAAGAGGTCAAGAAATATATCATAAATAATTCTATTTGTATGGAAATGCAAATATTCCTCTAACAAATATAAAATAGATGTTTTCATGATAATTTCATTGCTGCTACTCAACGTAGACCTATGTATGTTAAACCAGGTGGTTCTTGTGTGCACCGCCACTTTAATGGTTGTCACACGCTCCACTCCACGTTGATATCAGTGGGCGCATTCTACTGTTGTACTATTTACATATTTACATTTTTTCAGTGTTGAGATGTAAAAACAATCAAATAGGACCATTTCAAATTTGATGGTTGCTTTGGAAGCAATATTAATATTATGAGAAATTTTTTTATTTTTTTTATTTAAAAATTGAAATGAGGTTTGATGACGACTTCGTTTTGGTCAAATGCATCAGCGATGAGTGAACGTAAGTTTTGAAAATGTTCGTAAGTGTTTTTTCTGAAATTTGGCTACATGTGGCATTGTCTTACAGTTTTAAAATATATGACCGATTTCACTCTTATGGGATATATGGCCTTATTGTATGCAATAATTTTGTTTTTGCATTGAAATAACAGGTAAATATGGAACATGTTATGTTGCCAGTTAGTAAATTTTGAACAAACTCCTATGCAATCATGTAGCATTAGTTCTGAGCATAGCTGTACATAATCTGGTACTCCATCATCTACCCCATCTATTCAAAACAATTAGTAGGAAGACTAGAGGGCTTCCCATCTTTTAAATGATGAGCTTTCATGTTTGGTGATCTTGGTGGCCTTTGATGCTATTATCTGGCCCACTGCAAGAATAGCATCCTCAGTTTGGGGCAATTGGTCCCTATAGGGGTTTTCCATTGAGTGTGCACACTGTAGAAGAGACTAAAGGTTCTTTGCAGCATCCCTTTCACTCCATTTTATCGATTCCTGTTGGGCTCTTCCCTCTTGGCTTTTAAACTTTTTTGTTTTTAACTTTTCCTTGCTCCCATTTTCACCTCTCATTCATGAAGTTCTTTGGGGAGACCCTAAGAAAGCCTAGATATTTAAGCTTGTTAAACTAACATGTGCCTTTGTACTGCTGTTGACACCTTATCCTTCACTTCATCAGCCACACAATATCCAACTTCATATCAAGAGCCAAGGCCTTGTACACAATCTTTGGTTTAGCAGTTATACCCAACTCACATGTTGGTAGGCAGAAATAACATCTGAAATCACAGTTCTGTACTTCAGACAGTTGAAGGCAATGCACACACTTTCCAATATGGTATTGGAAATGACACATCACAGACATTACATCTACGTTCACAATACTTCAGACACTTGGAAAGTAGTACCTCAACATAACATAACAGACACTGTGGGAGTCAGGCTTTCTGATAAGTGACATTGCCTATATCATAGCCTGCACTGGAATATTTTCTAGGTATGTTACAGCTAACAGTAATTCCACATAGTTCACAACTTAAACTAACCAATATTTTACACTTAGCTTTCTCTTTAAATAGCTTTCACTTAAAGAGATTTATTTAAAAAAGGTATTATGTACATCTAAATGGTAAAAATATTGATAAGTACAGAAGTCTGTTAAGTTGAGGTACAACTACAATTGCACAGTTATTTTAAAATTCAACTCAATTATTCACTACACATTAAGGTTTCCAAAGCTGTCAGTAGATTACTGTTTGGCATTGCAAATACAGTACTCAACATCATGCTCAACAGAGATTAGTGTGGCAAGGTAACCATATTGTGATTGTGGGATACTAATTTGCAAACAAAAAGGAACTGACTAAACAGTGTGCAAATCATTGTAAACAATATTCTCGGCAGTGTTTCAGCATCTGGTCACAAAGCATCCTTACTGAGTGTGTTTTTTTTCAAAATTGTAATAATTATCAAGGATTTTTTATTATCAGCTCAAAAGCAGTTTTTTTATGTTGTATGAAATTTAACCAAGCCATACATCAAGTAACCATATAGGCAGGATTTACTGTAGAGGCACAGCAGTTCAATTTATCACAGGTAATGTAGGTAGTGTATGGTTGCATTCCCAACGTCCAAACTTAGGCTTATGTAGGTAATTATTTATTTATTTATTTTTTTTTGTAAAACCTAAAGTTTTGGCATTTTTATTGATAAAATATTAATAGCATTTATTTTTATCCCTCTAGTAATGCATAATTGGTTTAGTAACTATAATTTAGGCTAGCATAGTTACTTCTTTGCGACTCGTGATTTAAATCTGAAAGTGTTGATTTTGACAATGCTTATTCATACATGAAGAAACCTTTGGTCTTAACAATAGGATAATTTCTAGCGCCTAGCCGGATCCGGTTAAATTGCAGATGAAAGCATGGAATCTTGTGAGATCTGGCAATGCGTGCATATAAAGGGTGAAAAGTGGTCAAGGACCAAGCACCCATGCCACAGTGTGTGTTTTCTTAAACCGCCTATATGTCTATCCTGTTAAGACCGAAGGTTTGTTCGCGTATGAACAAATTACAAATTTTTCGAGAAAATTTTTATTTTTCATAGCTACAAACCTGAGGTCATAACATTGTACTGCCCATCTCTGGCTGCCCCTCTATCTTGTCAAGACATCCTGTCTTGAGAGACTGACGATGCGGTGTGGGAGTGTGGTCCTTGACCACTCTTCATCCGATATACGCATGCGTTGCCAGATCTCACAAGATTCCTTGCTTTTATCTGCGATTTAACCGGATCCAGCTAGGCGCTAGAAATTATCCTATTGTTCAGACCTCAGGTTTGTAGCTATGAAGAATACAAATTGGCTTAGAAAATTTGGCATTTTGGAGATTTCCGTGCATCATGTCAAATGATTCAAAATTTGAGGATTTGTATAATGTATGTTTTATCCATTTGTGCCAAGCTGTAAGCTTAGATATTTTTTTTCTTACTGTAGTGATTATCATAGCCCCTATATGAGTAACCTGCTGTAATTTAGTTGTTTCGGTATTTTCCCGAATCCTGCCTTTTATTCATTACAATGCGACTTATTAGAACTTAAGCTCATACTGACAGTACAGTACAGTATATCGGTAGAGGATGATGGGGTATTCTGCAAATTATCATATCCAGACAAGGTCTCTTTTATTTAGTCGGTTTTAGTGAGATTCCATTGTAGTATTTTACTCAACTTGTGATATTTAAATGAAAATTGTTACTAGTATAAGGTCATACATACATACCTAAGTAATTTTGGGCGTGATGTGAATAATAAATACATTGCATATATGTCAGATCTGTATAGTGCTAAAGTTATGTTAATATGATTTTTGAATTATGTGTTTATTCTATGGGAAATGAAAGTATTCCCTAGTCTAATTTTCATCACTTGAGTGTGCATATCAAGTAGTATGTATTTATCTATTAACTATAAACAATTACCCTTTTCATCATATTATGACAGCATTTAGTTTTTTCCAAGTGAATACCAGTGTATCTCCAAGTATAATTAGGATTGTGGTTTACGACGATGATGAGTCCTACGTAGTATATGATAAAGAAAACAAGCTTTCGTATTCCTTTCTCTCCGGGAGGTTAAGTGTGTACCCCATATTACTTCCAGTGGCTAAGGAAAGTGATTTCGATATTATGAGGTAGTTCCAGATTGGGACTGTGTTCGTAAGATTTGTATACAAAAGGTAAAATTTATTTCTATTTCTCGAAAAAAATTATTCATCATGCAGACACACTTATAGGTACTATAAGCATGAATATTAGCAAACTTCTGCTGCATTTTATTTATAGCATGAATTCTAGTTTATGGCATTATCATTATGGCTAGTGGATTGAAAAAAACAAAGCACGATGTGTATGTATTTAGGCTGCACGGACAAAATGATCCAAGATCTTCATAATGATATATAACTTTATGTGTCTTATTGGAGATATCAATTGCATACTTCACAACCCCGGGAACTCAAATCTGTGGGTTCACAATTTGTGCACGAAACTCAACATCACCGAACAGTCAAATCCGTACTGGTAATCATTTGGACTTGACTAGTGTGACAGTCATTCCCCCTTCCAGAGCTAGCCAATCACAAGTGTGCAGTGGGCAGGGCTTAGCTGCAAAGCTAGCTGAACTCTGCTATAGTCCCAAAAACTTTTCTCAGGACCTGTGGTGTCTGTCCAACAAGTTGAGTTTGTTTTTGTCAGCCGAGCTTTGTTTTGGACAAAGCCAGAACCTTTGCTGATGTACCCAAGTCTAGAGACAGAAGTGGAATGACTAGATTCCATTTCATCTCTATTTTCACTTGCAAAAGCAGTTCTGGGCTAAAGTATAAGCTGGAGTTGGACAGAGTATGGGTGATTGCACTTCATACATCTTCTCTGTCGATGAATGGAAAAGATCTCCAGGTGAATGAACTACATAATTTTGTCTGGCACCCAATTCTGGGTTCTACAGACTAAACTACCTTCTGACATGGTCTCCTATGGGAGATGTCATGGTTTCTGAATGGTTCCTTACTTGAGTAACCCCTTCTTGCTTAAGGAGGGGCACTTAGACCCAAGGCCCACTATTCTGGCCAACCATTTTGCCAGACTGGTAGGAAGTTCAGGTATCATGAACCCCTACTTGCAAAGCAACTAGGCTCATGGCAACTTTATGGTGCTTCTAAACTTGAGAGTTGTGGGGACTGGTCTCCCACCTAAGAAATGTCTCCTAAATAAGAGGCATTGGTTTCTACTCTTCTAGGAACATATAACACATTTTGAAACTTTGAATTTTTCCTAGGAATACAAACCAGAGCATTTTATATTCAGTGCCGCCTCAACTGCTCCACTCAGTCCCTGAGGCCAAAGGAAATGCAAGTGCAATGTATTAAACACCTTGTTACCAAGTTTTGAACAGTTTCCAGCTCTTGCTGAAGATACTTCTACAAAATGCTCTGGTTTGTATACCTGGAAAAAATATAGTTATTCAGAATTTATTATATCATGCACTATTAATGGCTTATCCAAGTAAATAATTTGAAGGTAATTATTATGATCTTCTAGTCAATAATTTGAAAGTAATTTCTATGATACAAAGTTGTCAACAAAGAAGCAAGTTGAAAGGGTAGCAAATAGTTAATACACAATAAAGCTCATGCCTGTATTTAGGGTAGCAAATACACAAGGGTAAATAATAAAAAATACATCTTCAACAAACAATATTGCTCCATCTCCTGCTGGCTGTCATTACAAAATGGAACCAAAGCCAGTTACATGGCATCTGCTGTTTCAACCTTGTTACCTCCATAATTACTTTAAAAGCAACATTAATAATATATACTGTACTTACACATCAATATAATCATTCTTGACTGTATGCTATGGTTATCAGATAATACCTAAATTCTGAAATATCACATTGTTGAAACTGGGAGGGCTACTTCGCAATTTTTATGTCTAGCTATTTTCAGTTAGTCTTATATTTTAAAGAACACTGTGATGTTAACATGTCTACTTAAATTATCCTAATGAAAATGAATGCTAAAGATAACATCCTTTTATTTTAAATACTTCTTCCAGTATGTCAAATGCATTAAAATAAAATTTAATTAATAAACAATTTCCTTTCAAAGAGTTAAGAAATGCTAAATATCACAACAGTCAACCAGTCCTGTAATACTTCTATTAAGAAGCTAAAACATGCTCTCACAACCTTATACTAATACCATTGAATATTCTTGCATACTTTTAATAAAAAATCAAGAGCATGAATTTAAGAGAAAATTACAACAAAATAAACCTGAAGAGATCAGTGCCCAACAGGGAGAACTGGACAATACTTATGAAAATGTGAGCACTAAGGGTTACGACAACCCTATCATATTAATATCAGTACATTAAATAAATAAACTTAAAAGTTAATCATAAATATCTATCTGACTTTGAGACTTTAGCTATATTATTTGATTTTTCACATCTGACTTAAATGTTCACGTTTTTTACATCTTTCAGAAAAAGAAAGAAAGAAATTATCTGAGCTGTGAAGTACACATTTATTCTCCCCTCCCTACTGCCCTAACCCCATTTTAATGGGAATAATTGGGCTGTGGCTAAACCTACAACAATTACCCTTAAGCTTTTGCAAAGTACCAAAAGATTGGTTATGGAACACCATCACAGAAGGTACATCATCTCCTGGCGGTCATGCAGAAGAGCAAAGCAGTCCTTTCCTTAAACAGGAGCCGACATTTTTTTTCTTTTCCAGGTTAGTATCAATCATCGTCAGAATCCAATGCATGGTCCTCCTCATCTATCTCTGGCATGGGAAACCTGAGGATGGCAGCAACGCCTGTCATCTGGTCCAACTCTGGTTAGGGTGAAACATTTATAATAATATTATTTAAATTTTAATTAAAATATAGAATTTACATTTTAAACTAAACACTAACTATAAAAAAAATCTCATAAACACCAGTCTTATTTATTGGCACCACTCAACGGCCATTTTAGCTGAGATAAAGTTAATCCTGCACAAAACAGATGTTGCCGGTTCAAATTTCCCCCAGGGCGATGGAAAGTCAATGGTCTACCCGTGTGCTTGTTCCATGTGAATAGGTTTCATCTACTGAAATAATTATAATAAAATATCCCATTAAGTCCACATACAGGATTTACAGGATATTTTATACAGCTTACTGTGGGCAGTATTCAGGTTTTTTGCAATAACTTTCCAGCACCCATCTTCACCTCTTTCTTTTACTTTTTAAATTTTCCTTCTAGTCTCACTAGTGTCAAATTTTTAAAACATTCCTTGCTTTAATTTTCACATCTAATTTGCCAACAAATCTTTTGGGCATGTACAAATTTTAGAGTCGTTACTCAGTGTTTTCAAACAGTAATTTAAGATAATAAGGGTGTTTCAAATGCAGAACAAACCTTCAGTCTTAACAATAGGATAATCTTCTTGTGCCAGCTGGAAACCAGTTAAAAACAAAGATTGAAAAGCAAGGAATCTGTGGCACCTGGCAACTCATGTGTATACGAGGTGGAAGCTGGTCACCGACCAGGCCTAGAACCCTGTGACACGCGTCTTTCTCTGACTGCCTTGGAGAGTAGTCGCTTGTACTCTCCTTCCAAAGCCAGCTGCTTTGTTTGCCCGTGATTTCTTTGTTTCAGTGTGTGCCTTGTTGATGATCATGGAGTCCTCCAATTCTTCTAGGCCTCGTCAACGCATGTGCTCAGGCATTCGGCTACCATTACAGATCCCCATACTTCATGCAGTAGGTGCTGATCTAATTTTTGTACCATTATTAATCCTTGCCCAGAATGTCGTTCCTGGTGCATGTGTCGTAGTGAAGGGCATTCTACAAGAAGAGGGAGCATCGTAGAGTATCCACTTGTCCTTCTTGGGAGGTTTTTTTTGCCTCCTCATTTAGACGGCTGAGGATCCACTTCTTCCAGAAGTGTTCCCTCTGCATCAGTTGTACTGCTGTCTCCTTCCTTTTCTTCCATCGATTCATCGTTGGAAGTACAGGAGTAGATCCCTCTCCCGCAGGATATAATGCCCTTCCTGAGAGGGAGAAGGCTACGCCTTCTGCTTCCTTCATTTCGGATTCTGAATCAAACAAGATGATGGTAGTTTAGGCATCTCCAGGCCTACAGATGCCCTCTCTTTGGAGGGCCTACTCGCATTTCTTGGCTGCTCGTACTCGCCCCGCCAGCCCCCTCGGCAGTCCCCCACCTCCAGGCCTACACTTTTGGCTCTGATGTATCAACATCGAAACTTACTGGGTTGCCCTTTACCACTCCGCCAGTGAGGCCATCAATCAGTGCTGTCATTCAAGATATCGTAACATCACTACCAGCATCCTCTCAGTCTATGACGTCAGCTGTGGTGGCATCTCTATCTCCTCTGTTGTAGTGATGTCATCTCCATCTTTGCCTATGACATCATTACAACCTCTCACTGAGCCATTGGAAACGTTGTTTCAAGCTATGGTGAAGAGGCTGGACTTGATGTGGAAGGAGTGATTCTTTTTCTCCTCCTTATAGCAAGAGATGTCATACAGGGAGTGAGCTCCCTCCTCCATCTTCTCTCCCTCCTTGCTCAAGTCAAACGTTGGAGAATTATGGACTTTGTGGATGATGTCGTCTTCTGTGAGTGAGAGGAGTGCTTCGCCGACTTCTGTACGTGGCCGTGTCTCTCCCTTACACGTAGATGTACGTGACCAAGGAAGTGTTAGCACTCCATCTCAACCATTTCTTTCTCCAGTACTCTCCTCATCATAATTCACTAAATCATGCTTTTTTACCAATAGTTTTGCTGAACTACTAGGTTCCACTTCACTTTCAGATAAATCAATGTCATTATCGAATAGAAGCCCGTGAAACTTGCTTGGAGTCATGAACTCCTTCCTGCTACGTGACGCCATTGTTCTTCGGAAAGAACAAATAACTATATAAAAAAAACACTTGAAATCGTATTCACAATATAGCAAAATCACTTGCTTACACATAAAAGGGATTTTGACGAAGGAAAAATCTATTTCTGGGGGAAGACCTGTGTCGCCCGGTGAAATGTTCCTGTAGCACACATTTCTAGGTATAAATAGATGCTAAATATACCAGAGAAAAAGCTAAATGGAATGCTGAAGTTACTACCTCCAGCTCGCTCACCCATTAAGGGTGTCGGTATAGCACAGGGTGCTGCCACTGCACTCCTAGAAACCAATACTTATATGCTATGCATTGGCTTTATTTAGTAAAGATAGTTCAAATTTGCATATTTCACAATTTTTGTTATTGGATTTACGTTCAGTTGACAATTCACACATTTTGCTTTTCTATTAAATTCACCATCATGATGGACACCAGAGCAATTTCTATGAATTTTAGCATTTTCGGAGTTTTTCTGACGAATAGCCAAACTTAAACAATGATAGTACTGCATTGGTCTTTGGTGGAAAGGATGTAATTGTACCCCTTTATTTTCAGATATGACATGAGAAGGTACTTCAGAGTCTACAAAGGTTAAAATGATCATGTTGGCAATAGCTGCCTTTTCCCTCTCTCCAAACTGAACTAGGGCTCATTTCTAGAATTTCTTCTTCTGTCATGTCATGTCATATAGGTCTTTATCAATTAGTACTCCTCTCCCATAACTAATGCTTAAGTGAGATTTGATCCTCGTAATCATTTTATCAATTTTTATGTCCAACAAGGTCAGCATATATGCTTGGGTTGTGGACTTAGCATGAATAAGAACGGTGTTCTTCCCAAAAAGAGAAATATCACTGCTCTTTATTCCTCCCACTTTTTTCTAAAGAAACCTACTAAATTTGTAGTTATAATTTTCCTCTTTGGCTAATGCTACCAGCCACATAAGAGGTTTAGTTCTTACCTCTGCAAAATTTCTCTCTGGTTTATCTTGAGCCCATTTAGATGGCAAATAAACGTCCAAATCTTTGGGAACTTTGTCTGTTAAGGCTCCTCGTACTATAGCTTAACCGATTTGTATGGTACCTATCATGCTACTAGCCTTTAGAGCCTCATCATGGCTACTAAAGGTAACCCAAGCTTCCCATTTAGATTCACTATCGATAAAGTTCATTCTAATTTCTGCAACAGATCCAGACAATTTCAAAGCTGTCGAGATCATTTCAAATCACACCTGACTGGTAAGTCTTCGATATGGAGCATTCTCTCATTTTTCACACAACCTAGCTGTGTTGAGTATTTAACTCTGGAAGAAGATTCTTAGAGAAGTCTGTATCCTTGATTGAAGTTGTCATCAATGAAGAATGGTTAGAAGGTTCAGGGGAGGGGAAATCATGAGGGGGGATCAGATTCGTTATTACTGCTTTTCATCAATTTATTTTTGGAGAAGTCATTTACATTTGGAGAATTTTGAATCTTCCTCTGTGCCAGAAGAGCACCATCATAGGGCCCAGGGGTACTTAGAATCCTTACAACTGCTAGACATAAAGATTTGAGAGAGAGAGGGAGAGAGAGAGAGAAAAAAAAATAAGACCTAAAAACCTTAAAAAGATATCATCAGCCTTTCATGGAGTTTATTCTTCCATCAATGGCACAAGTGAGACACCGACTATCTGTGTCCCTACCCTAGCCCACAGGGGATGGCACAACAGAGTGGCCCAAATGTAAGCCAAACCCGCTTGATAGGACTGGGAGTATTACAAGAATACAATCATCCCCACCCTAATCAGATTATGGGCAAACCAGAGTACTATACCCAGAACCAGACCGCCCTGGAATCCATGGTCCAGTCCTGCAGAATAGTTCCGCCTGATAACTCAGATCCTAACATTATCAGGCAGTTGATGGTCCCACTACAGTTCCCACAATTTAGCTTTGGATATAAACCCATTCCCAGCTATGATATCTTTTCCTATTTGTCAGGTCCAATAAATTTTACAAAGAGTGGAAAATTCCACAATATTAATCCAAATAAATAAATAATATAAGAGATTCTTGGACTCAAACCCGGGAACTAATTCCTGGGGTTCAAGAGCCCCTCACCATGTCAAGGTGGTTCCATGTCGAGGGGGTTCTACTTCATACAGAATGGGCTATAAGTAATGGCTTTAAAGTGAAAAAAATATCAGAGATGTACATAAGGGATAACCCATGGTATACGTACGTTCACCAGATATGTGGAGACTAGAAAATATCTTAACATCACCACCATTTTCCTTAACGCTGTCCACTAACTGGACATATCTTCGCCTTTCATCAATATTCTGAGATCTGGAAAAAGAGCAAACATTTAGAACACTTAGGATTTTTATAATTACTAAGAACTAAACTGTTTATGCAAAACAATATAACTTTTGTTTTATCATAATAATGATCAATACCTTTCAACTGACTGAAATAAACTAGGAAATATATAACTGGACACTATTCCTGAATGAACTTTAGTTCCAGGTTTTATCCAAGGCAGGTACAAAATTCCAGGAAAAAGGCATTTGAAGGTATTCATACTCAAGGCTATGTATATGTGATCTTTAAATGAACAGCTATGGAACAGTCTTCTTGGGTTGGACACACTGCTAATCTCTGAAGATTCAAGAACCCTAACACCCTTGAGCAAAGATTATTAGGAAAGGTATAAGATTACAAGTGTACAGTAGAAGGATCAGTAGCTTTGCCTGTTGAACTATCAGTTGTGAACTTTATCAGCAATTAATCAGCATCTTACAGAAGACAAGAAAATATTTAAGGTTTCTATTAACCCTTTAACGCCGATTGGACATATTAAATGTCGACGAAAATTGTCTATCGGGTGCCGAACCGACGTATGGTACGTCGAAGAAAACACTTTTTTTTTCTAATTTGCGGAAAAATAGTTATAGGCCTACTCGACGAAAACCTTTGGATCACGCACCTTGGGAGATGCTGGGAGCTCACGGATCAAGGCGTTCTTTTGTTTACAATCGTTACCCAGGCACGCAAGTGCAAATTTCTTTCTTCTCGCACTAAAAAGCATCAGCGACACATCTCGAGAAAAAAAAAAAAAAAAAAAAACTCACGTTTGTAGCTTTTATCAGTTTTGAAATATTTTCACATAAATAACGATGTGCCAAAATTTCAACCTTCGGTCAACTTTGACTACCGAAATGGTCGAGAAATGCAATTGTAAGCTAAAACTCTTATATTCTAGTAATATTCAATCATTTACCTTCATTTTGCAACAAATTGGAAGTCTCTAGCACAATATTTTGATTTATGGTGAATTTATAAAAAAAACTTTTTCCTTACTTCCGCATGGTAACTCTTCCGAAAAGATCATACATTTTTTTGTCCGATTGTCGTAATGTTTGCACTATTTTAAATTAACTGTTACATAAAGTTTTATATTTGGAAATGTGTGCAATTTCATGTAGAATACAACAAAAAGCAACCCAAAAAGCAAAGTTTTGAAATATTTTCATATAAATAACGATAAGTGCCAAAATAGCAACCTTCGGTCAACTTTGACTCGACCGAAATGGTCGAAAAACGCAATTGTAAGCTAAAAATCTTACATTTTAGTAATATTCAATCATTTACCTTTATTTTGCCACAAATTGGAAGTCTCTAGCACAATATTTCGATTTAATGGTGAATTTATGAAAAAAAAAAAAAAAAAAAAAAAAAAAAAAAAAAATTCCTTACGTCCGCAAGGTAACCTGAAAAAAATCAGAAATTTTTTCGTCCGATTGTCGTAATGTTTGCACTATTTTAAATTAGCTGTTACATAAAGTTTTATATATGAAAATGTGTGCAATTTCATGTAGAATACAACATAAACAACCCATGGTTGTAGCTTTTATCAGTTTTGAAATATTTTCATATAAATAATGATAAGTGCCAAAATTTCAACCTTTGGTCAACTTTGACTCGACCGAAATGGTAAAAAAACGCAATTGTAAGGTAAAACTATTACATTCTAGTAATATTCAATCATTTACCTTTACTTTGCAACAAATTGGAAGGCTCTAGCACAATATTTCGATTTATGGTGAATTTATATAAAAAAAAAAATTTCCTTGCGTCCGCGCGGTAACTCTTCCGAAAAAATCAGAAATAATTTTGTCCGATTGTCGTAATGTTTGCACCATTTTAAATTAGCAGTTACATAAAGTTTTATATATGAAAATGTGTGCAATTTCATGTAGAATACAACAATAAACAACCCATGGTTGTAGCTTTTATCAGTTTTGAAATATTTTCATATAAATAATGATAAGTGCCTTTGGAAAGAGTGGACAGTAGTCATTGTTAGCCTCTCCTGCTACTCATTATGAATTTTTAAGGTATTTGGGTGGAGTTGTTGTATCTTTGTATAATGAAGGAAGACATTTTACTCACTTAACCCTTAAACGCCGAGCTCGTATTTCGGAAAGTGTCTCCCATATGCCGGCGGCATTCGCGAGTGAGCGCCGAAGCGGAAAAAAAGTTTTTTTCAAAAAATCACAGCACGCTTAATTTTCAATATTAAGAGTTCATTTTTGGCTCCTTTTTTATCATTGCCTGAAATTTAGTATGCAACCATCAGAAATGAAAAAAACATCATTATCATATATAAATATTGGAATATATGACAGCGCAAATTTTTTTTTTTGTATATTGTATACAAATTGCGCTGTGAGCAAAACGGTTAAAGCTAATGAATTAATTATTTTTTCATTGTATTGTACACTAAATTGTGATCATTTTGGTATATAACACATTGTAAAACAATCAAGGCAACACAGAGAGAATATTATCACAAAATGATGCATGAATTCGTAACGCGTGGACATAAAAAAAAAGATGTTTTAAAAAATTCACCATAAATCGAAATATTGTGCTAGAGACTTCCTGTTTGTTGCAAAATGAAGTTAATTGATTGAATATTACTAGACTGTAAGTGTTGTAGCTTACAATTGCAGTTTTCGACCATTTCGGTCAGAGTCAAAGTTGACCGAAGGTTGAAATTTTGGTACTTATCATTATTTATATGAAAATATTTCAAAACTGATAAAAGCTACAACCATGGGTTGTTTTTGTTGTATTCTACATGAAATTGAGGCACATTTTAGTATATATATCTTTATGTAACGGCTAATTTAAAATGGTGCAAACATTATGACAATCGGACGAAAAAATTTATGATTTTTTCGGAAGAGTTACCGCGCGGACAAAAGGAAAAAGTTTATTTCATAAATTCACCATAAATCAAAATATTGTGTTAGAGACTTCCAATTTGTTGCAAAATAAAGCTAAATATTTTAATATTACTAGAATGTAATAGTTTTAGCTTACAATTGCGTTTTTTTACCATTTCAGTCGAGTCAAAGTTGACCGAAGGTTGAAATTTTGGCACTTATCGTTATTTATATGAAAATATTTCAAAACTGATAAAAGCTACAACCATGGGTTGTTTATTGTTGTATTCTACATGAAATTGCACACATTTTCATATATAAAACTTTATGTAACGGCTAATTTAAAATGGTGCAAACATTACGACAATCGGACAAAAATATTTCTGATTTTTTCGGAAGAGTTACCGCGCGGACGCAAGGAAATTTTTTTTTTTTTTTTATAAATTCACCATAAATTGAAATATTGTGTTAGAGCCTTCCAATTTGTTGCAAAGTAAAGGTAAATGATTGAATATTACTAGTATATAAGAGTTTTAGCTTACAATTGCGTTTTTCGACCATTTCGTTAGAGTCAAAGTTGACCGAAGGTTGAAATTTTGGCACTTATCATTATTTATATGAAAATATTTAAAAACTGATAAAAGCTACAACCATGAGTTGTTTTTTGTTGTATTCTACATGAAATTGCACACATTTTCATATATAATACTCCATGTAACGGCTAATATGAAATGGTGCAAAAATTATGTCAAATTGACGAAATAATTTCTGAGATGTATCGCTGATGCTTTTTAGTGCGAGGAGAAAGAAATTTGCGCTTGCGCGCCTGGGTAACGATTGTAAACAAAACAACGCCTTGATCTGTGAGCTCTCAGCATCCCGCAAGGCGCGTGATTTAAAAGTTTTCACCTAGTAGGCCTATAACTATTTTTCCCCGAATTTTTAAAAAACTTTCTTATATCGACATATACGTCCAATTGGCGTTAAAGGGTTAATGTACAATGTTTACAAAGCATCCTTGGATAAGTTGTGACAATGTTCCCCTTTACCACCTCAAGCAAAACTGAATCTCTCACAGCTCACTCCACCTCTCATATAGCACTTGGAGGAGTTGCTAATACTAGTGATAAATGGAACTAGAAGCATTTTTCCCGCAAAATTCATTCAAACTGTATGGTGCCAAATGTTGAGCGTATGTGTATGCTACCTGGACTTCACCACAAAGCTATATGGAAACATATATGGATGTTGCCCGTCCACAAGGGGTTAAATAAAGTAAACCCCTCCAGATTCGAGGACTCACCGATTTCCGAATATTTGCAAATAATGGGTAGATATGGTCCAAAGAAAAATCCGTGAATAGGCGAGTCCGCGAATCTCAAGAACATGAATACGGGGATTGACTGTACACATTATTTGCAGAATATTTGCATATTCACAGTATTTTTCAATGTCAAATATTCACTAATTACTGTATTTTCACGCTTTCATGATTTAATGCTTTTATTGTGATAAATCTATTAAAATATTTGGGTATAAGCATTTTTTATTTTTTTTGTGTTTGGACTATCAAAATATGCAGTCTATGCATTTTTAGAGGGGCTTTAAGCATTCGCAGATTTTAGCTATTCGTGTGTGCGTGTGTGGTACATTGTTTGTTTGTTTGTATGGTGTTTTTACGTTGCATAGAGCCAGTGGCTATTCAGCAACGGGACCAACGGCTATGACTATTTTTCCCCAAATTTTAAAAAAACTTTCTTATATTGACGTATATACGTCCAATCGGCGTTAAAGGGTTAATGTACAATGTTTACAAAGCATCCTTGGATAAGAAGTTGTGACAATGTTCCTCTTTACCACCTCAAGCAAGACTGAATCTCTCACAGCTCACTCCACCTCTCATATAGCACTTGGATGAGTTGCTAATACTAGTGATAAATGGAACTAGAAGCATTTTTCCCGCAAAATTCATTCAAACTGTATGGTGCCAAATGTTGAGTGTATGTATATGCTACCTGGACTTTACCACAAAGCTATATGGAAACATATATGGATGCTGCCCGTCCACAAAGGGTTAAATAAAGTAAACCCCTCCAGATTCGCGGACTCACTGATTTCCGAATATTTGCAAATAATGGGTAGATATGGTCCAAAGAAAAATCCGTGAATAGGCAAGTCCACGAATCTCAAGAACATGAATACGGGGATTGACTGTACACATTATTTGCAGAAAATTTGCATATTCACAGTATTTTTCAATGTCAAATATTCACTAATTACTGTATTTTCACGCTTTCATGACTTAATGCACTTTTTGTTATAAATCTATTAAAATATTTGGGTATAAGCATTTTTTTATTTTTATTTTTTTTTTGTGTTTGAACTATCAAAATATGCAGTTCTATGCATTTTTAGAGGGGCTTTAAGCATTCGCAGATTTTAGCTATTCGTGTGTGCGTGTGTGGTACATTGTTTGTTTGTTTGTATGGTGTTTTTACGTTGCATGGAACCAGTGGTTATTCAGCAACGGGACCAACGGCTTTACGTGACTTCCAAACCACGTCAAGAGTGAACTTCTATCACCAGAAATACACCTCTCTCACTCCACAATGGAATGGCCGAGTATCGAACTCGCGACCACCGAGGTGGGATGCCAACACCATACCAACCACGCCAACGAGGCGCTGTGTGGTACACAACCCCCACAAATTCAAGGGCCTACTGTATTTACATGAGGATACAAGCAGTCACTGGTTATTGGTTATCAGCAGCCTCGGTTATCGTTAATCCGGTTTTATGGGGGTGTCTAAGAGCTGAAAATTGCCAAAATCTGCCAAAACCCAGCAATTTTTGGCACTGAAATGCACCGATTTCTGGTTATAGGCATCAATAATAGAGTATTGGTGCTGTATATACTAAGTGTCATTAACCGGTTATTGGTGGCGAAATGCGCCGAAAATTGCCAACATTCTGTTATCGGCAAGTTGTCAGAATGAAACCCCTGCCAATAACTAGGGGCTGCCTTTACCTGAATATTACCTTTTTGGAAGAGATTTTATATATATATATACACTGTGATAATGTAATTTACTAACTTATAATAGAAAAACTGCCAAATACAAACCTAAATAAACTGTCAGATACCAACAAAGTTTCAATTGCTTGACTTTCATTTGCTCGTTCAACATGTTTGATGCCGTAGAAAGCCCGATCTGGATCGTTGCCCATCATGTGCATAAACTGTTGGAGAGCTTTGGTCTCTCCTGCTGCTTTAGTATCTGCCAGTCTTGATGCTATGTTTGGGTCCTCAAGCACCTCTGCAACAATGAATTCTTTTAGCAAAATATCAATCAAGGCACTGCATACAATAAAAAAAAATGTGCAAATTTCACTAGATTTGGGGGCACTATTGAAAAAAATAAAACTTCAAAACAAACAAATAGTATGACTTTCATATCCAGAAATTAAAGCAAAATGTCCTTAAAATGTCTTATTCACATTTTCAAGGCTAATGAGCTACTGATACTACTTTCAACTGAAAATAAATAGATTAAAAAAAATTTTAAACAATTCAGTACAAAATGAAAACACAGCTAGTTTATTGAAAACTTTACATAATATAGTAATAGGATTCAAGGTATAAAAACATTGTCTTACTATATAAAAGAACAATCATGTCACCAAGAATTCTTTTTTCTAATATCCATCTTATTATATTACTTTTTGACACTACATTTTTATAAAGTATTAACCATCACATACCCTTGTAAATATTGGCTTATTACAATAAAATAATCTGTTCATCTTTATCATCATTATCAGGTAGTTTTACAAGACCACGAACTAACATATGATCTCTTACAGGGCTTGCCAAAAAGGGTTGTTTTTGTACTAAAATTAACATAGTTATTACATGCAGTTTTTCACATTTTATTTTTGGCTAAACCAAGAGATGAAGGTTCTGAAAAATTTCTTTAACTAATTTTTATTCTAAAGATTACATTTGTGGGCCTAAGTTTGCTCATTCACAAGGTTATGTTTTGTGGTTACTAACATGCATTCTTTACATGCAGGGATTAGATTAGGTCACAAGGGCTATAGATCAAATGTGTAATCAATTTGGAGGCAAAATAAAATAACTTTAAGGTGCTCTTTTTGGTATGAAGATGTCCTTATCAAACAATGGATTCAATGTGTATCAACAAATACAAATGCAGAAAAATGTGTAGGTGTAAGTAATTACAAAATGACTTCTACTACTATTAGTGTTCTTTAATGTAAAAAGTAGTATACATTTATATACAAGAAGGGACGATGGTTCCTTGCATACCCAAATATTCATAATGTTACTGAAGAAATAGTTTATTATTTATCACAAAAAGCTAATGATTGGAAACACTGATTGCCCACCAATCATCTATGCCCATGTGCCACAACCTCATCTGTGGATGGACAGATGATATGAAACCAACTATAGTAGTGGGTCAGTCACTGGGAGAGAGGGATTCAGAGATGTGGATGGTAGTGGGCTGGTCAATGAAGAGTAAACAAGTCAGGCAGCAGATCAGTTAATGTGCAAGGGAAAATAATGGGCAAGTGTAGACAAAATGGTCAAAGAGTGGGCAGCCTGAGGATCAGGTTGAGACATCATCCGAGAACTGGCGATCCTTCACCAAGACCAGAGATAAGGACAACTCTTTAGTTGACCTTTAGGATAAAACTATGAGGAGAAACGCTTCAGCTGAACTACTGCTGAAATTAATACCACCAAAAAATGAAAAAGTCTACCTTTCTTAAAATAAAACTAGCTCTTACCTCTTAAGGAATGCTTGAAACCAGTGGAGGAATGTACAAGTACAAACTTGCTTTTATTTTCTAAAAGAAGTTTGTTGTCTGCCTGCACTGCATTCTAGAAAGAAATATTCAACAATAGTTCAATACTACATCACATACCACAGTTATTCTACAAAAACATAATACCACTGATTAATGCCAATGAAAATAATACTAAAATTCTATTCACCAAAATACATATCCTAAATTATAGAAAAAACCAGCTAAATAAGACAACTACAATAATAATTTGTTTCATTGCAAACCTGTCACTTATATAAGATGCACAACCATCTCCAAATTTCCCAAACAATGCTGTTTTTTCTTAACAGTCATATGAAGTGGTAGTAAAACTGAAGTGCCTTAGGCATCCAAAAGTTTAAGGCAGTCAACTTTCAATTTATCCAATTTAGATAGCAGATCAATTCGCATTAACTTAAAGCAGCCATGAGTATTCAAATCATTGTATTTATTCCCTTCATATTATCATCTTATTGCTTTATCAATTAATTTTCAAGGTATCCAATTATTAAAAAGTACAGACTGAGAATCCAAAGATAAGAAAAACTAAAAACCTCCTAAATTTAAGAGTTTTTGAGTGATGACAAGATATGCAGCTATTGTAAAATTCCTGTATTTTTCCAGATACTTTGCTGAAGTGTGAGGGTGTGACATATAGGACTTAGACTAAGGAGTTGAGTGCCGGAACAACTACTAAGAACTATGTACCTAAAGAAACAGGACAAACTGCACAGTTCTACACAGAAAGCAATGAATGAAAGCTAATAAAAATAGAAAAACTGCAGAGTAAATATCGTCCTTGTTTTCACATGAAATCTGAATTTCAACTATGTACATTAAATCCTTGATATAAAAAAACTCCAATAGTATGCCCTATTAAAGATCAAGGGTAAATTTGCTGACTACATGTCCAAATATTTTGTTTTATCAAAAATGAATTTTCAATTATAGATCTGTGGTTCTCATTTGTTACTGTATGCAAGTACTATAATAAAGTATTGAGTATGTATTTCTAAATATAACATCTAGTCCACTAAACATATAATAAATGATGAACACATTCAAAATTAGAAATGATGCATCTAACAAGACAAATGCAGAAGAAATTATGTGGAAACACATGAACCTGCCTTATAGCACAATTGGACTAAAGCTTGATATTGTCCATTTCAATGTTTAGTGTTGAATATTAGCTTATGGTATACAATTATCTCAAATTTTTTAAGTAATTGTGGGGGAATATCCCTCATCTACCATCAGTGAGCCTAAGGAAATACTTTTTTCCTTACGCTACAGTGACAAAGTGGGGTGGATGAGATTGGACCTGTAATAATTGCTTGAGTTTGTATATTTAAGAAAAATACAAGTGACATTAAAAATTTTATATCTCTTCCACAGAAATGCATAGGTGGGAGGTCATCTCTGACAACTGACTGTTGCTGAATCCCTACTCGAATTGCCATGATCATAGTCACTGGTATAAGCACAAGACAAACTGACTCCTGTACCCTTCTACTCAAACTAGTACTATATGGAATGGAATGGAATATAAAACTTAAGGGCCAAGTACTGGGGCACGTAATGGCATTCAGTACTGAAGAGAAAACTGGCATTAAAAAAAAGTTGAAGGTGAAACAAGAGGAAACCTTTTAGTTGCATTATAGAACAATTGTCAGGAAAGGGTGAAATGTACAATGAAAGCTATGGGCCAAAGGAACGCTGCAAAAAACCTTAAGTATTCCTGACAGTGCACTGCACAAAATGCACTAGTGAAATCACCCCCAGGGGCAATTATGGCATATGAAATGACAAAACAGTAGTGCCCAGTCACTGCATTCATACCTCTAGACAGACTTATTGTAAGAGAAAGCACTAAGAGGAGATACCTGTCTATAAATGGGGCTGGGTGCTTACACAACTGAATAGCCTCCACAAGTCCCAAGGAGATGGTATCCAAAAACTTGTGGGTGAGGTCCCTCAAGTAGAATGAGGTAAAAGCTGCCTGTCTACATGAGACACCTGTCGTCAATACCAGGAAAAAAGTTCCTCTGAAAGACTAGGGATGATCTTACACCTCTGACTTTATGAAATCTCCTACAAGTACTATAGTGAGTGAGATCTTCCTCAGATGAGTCTCAAGTTTTAGATACCTCACAAAGCCAGGGAGAAAGGGTGTTTTTGTGTACCTTTAAGCCTGCCCTGTACAGGCAGTCCCCGGTTATCAGTGGGAGTTCTGTTCTTGGTAGGGTGCTGACAAGAGAAAACTGCTGTTAACTGAAACTTGGCAATTTATGATGCCGATAACCAGTCAATGGCGCCTCTGTTAGGTATATTATGGCACCATAACTCTATTTTTGGCAGCGCCAATAACCAGAACCCAGTGCGTTATGGCACCATAAATCGCCAATTTTATGGGGCTTCACAAGCACCATAAAACCAGATCGCCATTAACCAAGTCCGCCTATAACTAGGGACTGTCTCTACTTAAAAAAGCACCAACACTGGATAAAGAGCATTGGTCCTTTTCAGGTAGTACCTTATGGCTTGCATCATATTCAGATAATCACCAATGAAATCTTAAGAGGGGGTTGAGGGAACACATGAATCTTACATCAGGAACAAAAAAGGTCTGTTTTTTTGCCACAAACTCAGGAATGATAGAGACCCTATTCACCTGAGAACCAGACAAGATGCAAAAGGACAGTCTTACGAATGAGCCCTTGATCTGAGGCCTCTCCCAATGTCTCATAAATATTTTGAGATCCAAGCTCTTTCAGTCCAAACCTGGTATGAGAATGACTGAAAGTTTACACTGGAGACTGATGGGAGCTTGTCACAGCAAAGTGAATGAGGAAGCCTACTACCTACCCATTCAATAGATGCTCCAACTGGACAGAGATCTTCCAACATCTGGCTGCCACTTGACATGAGGCCAGTGAAGAGTGCCATAATCACCCTGCAACTCTCACGGCACTGTAGCAGCACTGGTAGCAGAGTTGGTAGCAAGACTGGTAGCAGCACTGCCGACAGCTGCGCCGTTGCTATAGTTCGACAGATCTAAACTGATAGATTGTTTATCTCCTTGAGAAAAACCCTGTTGCCACTTCTCTCTTAACCTTTAAATCATCCCCTTCTGAAGTCCTAAGCCATCTCCCAGCGAGGCAATATTTGGGACCATACCTAATGAAACTGACAGTATAAATCCTAATCCATAAACTCGATCCCCATTCTATTCGGTTATTACTTTTGAGACTATTCATTGTTATATTTGTTATGACTTATACCCTTAAATTTTGCATATTATATTACATATTGTATTTGATGATCTTTTTCATGAAAAGTAATAAAAATTAGTAATTACCATTCAGTATGTATGTCTCATGACATTTTCTTATAATCTTGTCAGTAGATTACTTCTCATTATTCTTTTTTATTATTTGAATTTTCTGTATGCCATATCCATTTCCTAAACAAGTTTGTAATATTTTGCATTTCACTGCTCTTCATTTTTGGTTTTCCCCTTATTTTCATTCATCAAGTTACGATTTACTTAAATTTCATTTCCTCTTTCATAGTATATTTTGTCTTTAAAACCACAGAGTATTCTGCCTTATTCTCTCTTTTAAGGCTGTGATGTTCTCTTTATGTTTTTATAATTTATACCTTCAAGTTTTGCATACATTACATAGCATTTTATTTGAAAATATTTTTCATTTAAAGTAAAAATGTGACATTACCATTCATTATTTATGACATTTTCTTCTGAAAAATATATGACATTCAATATGAAAACATAGAGTAAATAAATAAAAATTTATTATAACTCACGGTCTGGACCATGTTATAACTCATAAATCTAATGCGTGTAACAAGTTTTACTTTTTATATGGTTGTTGCACATAAATCATCATTGGGAGAGAAATAATTTACCTACAATAATTATTACAGGAATTGTAATAACATGATTCTATACGATATGCGCATTACGAAGAATCTTTGTCGGTAGATGATCTTAGTTCAATAACAGAGATATCCTTCACAGCATCGCCTGTTTACAAGTTTTCGGAATGCTTAACTGCATTTGCCCATTTCACAGCATGCTTTCTGTAGGAACGAAATAATTTCCCTACTGACTATTGTTCTCGGTAACCTAAAGCAAGAAGTCATTCTTTTTGGTGCTAGAGTTCTCAGCTAGACCAGGCTGTGGGGCTTATCCAAAGGGTAGCTTAAGAGATAAATCCTTAAAACTTCATGGTTTAATAGGCTTGGCCCACCTGCATATCGCCTGTCAAAGGTAACAGGAAAAATGGCAGCATCTTTCGAAACAGCTGTCATGTTTATAAATGCATTTTCTCATTTTATTTACAAATAAAATTATAATCACAATATGTGAACGCTAAGTTCAACAAAACATGGTAAAAACTTTAAACTACCCATTTATTGATTCATGTGTTATATAGTAAGGTATTCAAAACTGGATACTGGTGGATGTGGCAACAGGGTTCTTACCCAAAGAAGAAAGCAATCTCTCAATTTAGATCTGTCGAACTATAGAAAAAGAGCGGCTTGGCCTGGCAAGAACATGCAAAATCCTCACGATCAAACCTCAGTCCTCTTTGAGGACGAATCCTCGTGTGAAGAGGGCTGTGTAGAAGACCTCCTCTTAGTTTCTCCAGATGTCCTACCTTGGAGGGACAGCGACATCGACCCTGGCACCTGCCAAAGGCCACTCAAGTGGGTCCAAGGACTCCTCATCATTGACTGTGGATGTACGACGCCCCCTTGGGGTTGTACATTTGGAGAAACTCGTGAACGAGCCTCTGAAACGGACCTGGTTCCAAGAGCAGCGCCCTGGTACCAGACAGGAGAAGAAATCTTGGTTCAAACTCCTTGGGCTCCTGAGACACTAGACCCTGGGGACAGCGTCACGGTCCCACTCCCAAAGGTGCAGGTGAGCCAACGAGAGAGCCAACTGCTTCTTTAATAGGGGAAGGATGCAGACCCTTAGAAGTCTCGTGGTGAGACTTCTCATGGGGCAGAGAAGTTACCTTCATCTTCTTAGGCTGAGAAGCCTTTGAAGAGGGAGGTGAGGAGGCCTGAGATGATGACGAAGACGACACCTTCGGGACCTCTTCTTTCTTGGCTTCTTTGCCAACTTCCGCAGGACTTCTAAAGGATGAAGCACAGTCATCCCCAAAGTAGAGATAACAACCACAGGGCAGTTGTAGACTCTGGCCAGTGATAAAATCTCGGGATAACAGGAGCAAATCAATACAATTTTCCAGCAGGGGAACTATATACACACTTGAGGGGCAATGTCACGGCATGTTAAAAAGTACAATGCCTACGGTTAAGATAGCCAAAACAAAGAGATATCTAACCATCCACTGCTGAAATACACTATTGCTCACTGTTAGCCTGAAGAAAAAAGAAAAATTGATTAAGGAGAAGTTCCTTCAAACACCAACAACATACGCAAGCCCCCTTCTTCATCCAATAAGCTAGCGAAAAGGGGCGAAGGAGATGGGGGGAAATGCTGGGAAGAGAAAAAGAAAGGGAAACCCTTTGAAGTTTCCTCGGTAACTCTCCAAAATGCAGCATAAATGTCAATAAATATAGTGTCATGCCCTTATATTAAAGGGCGAAAATCACAATTTTTGAAAGTAAATTTTATTTTTCCTAACTATACAAACCTGAGGTCCTTTACATAAGGAATTACTTTCAGCACAGGCTGGAATTATGGCTGTTAAATTCTTGAACAAGGTGGTTAGGCAGTAACTACCGTCTGGTAGGCAGGTAGCCCCACCTGCCCGGATGTAAACACTCTATTTTGCCTTTTGGCCCAGGTTCAGATTCCATTTTGCCTTTTGGCCCAGGTTCAGATTGAGGGGTGGCATGAGGTGGGCATTAAAGTAATGGACCTCCGGTTTGTAGTATAGTTAAGAAAAATACAATTTACTTCTGGGAAGAATATTTAGAGTTCGAGGCATTAATGCAAAGTTCTGGGAAGGGTTTGCATTATTGCCAGTCTCCTTCCTCCCCTTGCTACAGGAAGGAGTGGGATTACTTCTATGATTCTGATAAGAAAAGTAGAAAGGAAGCTTGATGTGCAAGCTTACCGCATCAATCGCCCGACCAGCCAGTGCAAGTTCGAGTCCTATCCTCAACCTGAAGGAAGAGGAGAGGAAGGTGGAGAGGCCAGTCACTCTCGCATCCTTCTTACCTGTACTTTATGAACAATATATCACAAAAAAAATCAACACATCTACTAACCTTCATCATATGTTCATAGAATTGATCTTTAACAAAACCAGGCGATGCAATCAAGACCGCTTTCACAACATCAAAGTTTATGTGACGAATGATGGCAGCCATAACCTGGTCGTAGTATTTAACGATGGCCTAGAACAAAAAAGCATACACTGTCAGGAACTAAGGTTTCCATCACACAATTTCATTACAATCATAAAAAAGTCAAGTTAATACCAATAATTTTGCCTTTTCTCTAAACTACCATAATACACAATAAAGTTTTTGTTAACGTATTTAAATAAATAAAAGTACTTGACTAAAAATAAAAGTACCTAGTCAACTTTTTAGCAATATTTGTATCCTAGCATACATACCATTACTCTAAACATGATTCGTAAGTAACTATGGTAATTTTTTTTTCCGATAAGGGAAAAAGTTTACTTCTCTGGTAAGAAAAATGTAATAGGTTTGAAAAAGAGACTAGTTTGTATTTTTAAAACAAATTGGTCTGATATCTTTTTACTTCTATTTATTTTTTTAGTTGTCATGTTCTTTTAAAATTTGTATTTTTAGTTGTAAATGTTATTTAAGTTCATTCTTTCTCATGTCTGATACAGGAGTCTTGACTTCTCCCCCTTCCATGGATGGATCTAAAAGAGTTTTATTAAGATATTTGCTACTATGTGAAGTTGAAAATTTTTATGTTGTTTTGAGGCAAAATGTGTTTTGATAGAATGGTGCAATCAGGGATGACCTTAGGTAAAAGACAAATTGTTGTTGATGTGGATTAATTATTTTCTTTGGAACTGTCTTCATAGAGGAGTGGTGTGGTGTGATATATGCACCTATTGTTGATGTGATTCAGTTATACACACACACACACATATATATAGTATATATATATAATATATATATATTTATATATATATACAGTGTCCCCTTGTATTCGTGGGGGATGCGTACCAAACCCCCCCGTGAATAGTTAGAATCCGCGAATAGTTGGAACCCCTATAAAAATGCTGAAAACCACCTATTTTGTTAGTTACAACTCAAGAAAAACCCAATAAACATTTTTATACTTGGTTTTTTAATAGTTTTATCACAAAAAGTGCATTTTATGATGAAATTACTTTTAAAAAACCAGGAATTTCTGGATACTTCTCATAGAAAAATACTGTGAATAAGAGAATTTTCTGCGAATGCAGGGAAATGTTCCCGAGAGAAATCTGCGAATGTGAGTCCGCGAATCCGGAGAATGCAAATAAGGGGGTCCACTGTACATATTTTATATATATATTATATATACCTTTCTGAATGGGGATACCTAAACGTGGTGAAAGGGTTTGTGTATCTCTGACCAGCAAAGCTGTACTAGTCAGGGCCACCCATACTAGGTTGGTTTGTTGTGAGCGATCAGACCAGTCTCCCACCAGCGTGGTGACGCAAAACTTGTCAAATCCCAAACATGAATACAAAACCCCGTCTCAGGCCCCAGTCGCCAGCAGCAGTGGAACCACTGCCCAAGGTAGCGGGCAGATACGTCCCACTGCAGGGAGTGCTAAATATCTCTAGACTAGAACAGGCCACCTTTGGAAACTGACCAATGCAACCTACAATGTCAGGACTCTGTCTAGGGAAGAAAATCTGGCTATTCACTAGAAGAGCTCAAAGAAATAAATTGGGACATAACAGTTAGAAGAACTGGGGAATCATATATAGCAGGGGTCCCCAACCTGCGGCCCTAGGGGTCGCATGCGGCCCTTAATGATACTCAGTGTGGCCCTCAGAGCAATATAAGGGTTTTCCTCTCTCTCTCTCTCTAGATATTTTTATGAAACAGTTCAGTGATGAAAACTTTATACATTTTCCCTGTTGTAAAGTGCTGCAGAATGAGAAAAGGAATACTTCAACTGCCTCAAAAGAAAAATGTATAAAGGCAATGGAACTTTTAAAAGAAGAATTTGCAAATAGAATTAAGGACTTCCATGATCATAAGCAGGAAATTCAAATGTTTCAAAACTCTTTCAGTGTATCACCAGAAGAGATTCCAGGAATTTATCAAATGCAAATAATTGATTTGCAAGCCAATGATGCTCTGAAAACCGCGTTTCAAGACAATAGCCTTTTGGAATTTTATTCCAGTCTACCAGAAGAATATTCTGACTTTAAAAAGTTTGCTGTTGGCATGTTTTCAGTTTTCGGTAGTACATATATCTGTGAGCAAACATTTTCAAAAATGATACTAGTAAAATCAAAACTTGGACCAAAGCTTACTGATGAGCATCTCACCAAATTTTGAGACTTTCTGTTACAAATATAGAAATAGATATTGCTAAGCTTGCAAATAAGATGCAGCATCAAGTTTCCCATTAAAGATAAGAGATATTGAATTTTCAATAACTCATTATTTTCTTGCACAAATTCTAGAATAAAACACGAGCTACTATTAATATTTTTTAATTTATAGGAATAATACCTACGTAGCAATAGCTGGCATAAGAGTGTAAGACTCTTAACTTAAACTAAACTCAAAAGATGAATCATATACAAACAAATGTGAACTTTCTCCGATAGTAAGGATAATTCTAATATGCGGCCCTCATCTGTATTTCGAATGATAATGTGGCCCTTTTACGCAAAAAGGTTGGGGACCCCTGATATATAGAGTTAAAAGAGGGTCATATATTTTGCCTCAGAGGACATAAAAGGAACAAAGAAAATGGAATGGGTTTTCTTATTAATAAAAATCTTGCAGGTTACATAGAAGAATTTTATAGCATTATTGATAGAATTGCAGGATTGATTATCAAACTAAAAAAGAAGTATGGACTAACATTCAAACGTCATTCTGTCTTATGTATAACGTCCCATCAGAGGGGAGGCAGGTGGGCTCTGATCTTATAATTACTGGGTAAGTATATAAAAAATCTAATTTTATTTTAGAACTATCATTTTTGTGTATGTGACTTACCCAGTAATTATATAGCTGATTCCACACTGAATGGAGATGGGATCATGGACATATTTTACTCCAAAGTATTAAATCATGAAATGAATTTGAAATAGAAAAGATGCTAGCATGGAACAACAATGCCTCTGGCTGGCACTGATCTTTACTCATAGTGGCATGACAGTAAAGCCAAGGGTTGCCTCTTACTTAAGGCAAATTTTGCAGCTAGGGAATGCTCCTAAGGCTAACAAAGTATGATAGGTGCCCACCCTTGCCCTGGGTGCAGCACCAAAATAAAACAACCAGAAAACACTGACACCTACACTGAAATAACATCATGACCCATCCACTGAGAGTGGTAGGTGCTATAGGTAACTGTACCCACTGCTCTCCAAACTCAGCACCTTACTGAAAAGGTGAAGAGATAATAAGAGAACATCCTATGCTTCCTTCTCAGTGTCATGCCATTCACTAATAATGGTCTCAAGGTATTGAAAAATTTCAACTTTTTCTTTTTACGAGCTTACATAGAAAAAAATATGGTAAGCAAAGATCGTTTATGCCTCAGGTAGATCAGTTGCAGAATGGGCTTAAAGATCAACAAATGACTGAAAACTAAGGAGGAAGAGGCTGTTCTTATATCCTTAGCTTTGTCCCCAACAAGGCCAACAGACACTCCACAACACAATGAAAGACCACACATTTAGACAGAGGAAAAGACGAGTTCTTACTGTAACTTCCTAGGGTATCGATGGTCCTCTGATTCCTGTTGCAATGAAGGCTGGAAATCTTTAGCCATGTAAACAAACAGGAATGTACTGCTTGACGAACCGCTTCTTGTCACTGCGAAGGTTGGTTCAGGGAGTAACTCTGCTGTTTATCAGGGAAGGCGAAGCCTTCTAACGTTCACTCCAAATCGTGGTTAACAACAAATAGTTGAACACTTATGAATTACGAGAAAAGAGAAGACAAAAAACTGATATATTTGTCTGAACAATCATTCTGAATTATTGCAGTGGTCGATACATTAATTGTGACAAAGCTGAAGACTTCGAGACTTCTGTTGTACCATGGGGTAAACAGAAAGACAATGCTGAATCTAATGAGACATAACCCTGATGACTCTGGCAATGGTAATTGACGAGCCCAAAACAGGAACCATAAACGAGAATCTAAAGCCAACCAGAGACATAAGTCTGTGATGGTTGGACAGGGAGATTCGAGTTAGGTGATGATGACCCTCGACAGAGGATAAACAAACTAGGGCAAACAAGATCATAGTGAGCAGGCACTCACTCGACTCTGTAGGCCGAATTGCCCGGTAGTACATTTCGTCTTGGCATGCATTTCTCTTATAGAGCTATCGAGTGCACAACACGAGGGAGAGCAACCCTCTTGTTTAGTGATAATACCAACCCAGTGGTGTTGTTGCCAAACAAAACCATTAGACGTCTTAAAGTCCCAACTAGAAACTTTTGAGTGGCACGAAAGACTGTCTTAAGTTTCAGGCTACTAGAAGCAACTTGGTTACAATAAGGTACTATTTGTCTCAGTCACACACTGGAAGGACTAATTTACCAGTGTGCATCTATCACTCAGATGGTGCAACTGATAACAGATGCCTGCTGCAAGAATATAGTACAAGTATATTTGTAGGCTACTGGTGATCGAAAACCACCCTAATTCTTCTTTTGTACACAGAAGCAAAAAAATATTTGTCTTTCCCTTCGTAACCTGGATTTTTCCTACATTGGGACTTTTGTATGTATGTATATACATATATGTATGTATATAAACTATACATACATATATATATATATATATATATATATATATATATATATATATATATATATATATATATATATATATATATATATATATTATATGTAACCGGCCTAGGGTTTTTGATTAATAATATATTGTCCATGTGTTCCACTTTGACCTATGGAATGTGGACATTGTAGAGGTAAACGCCCGAGAGTAGCTGAACAATGAGTTTCTAGGGATGGCGTGAGATAAAAATGATTAGTTGGACAAGTCAATGCACGACAGTTTTATGAACTCTTCTCAAAGTGCCTTTGTGAAACTGGATGCAGCTAGAACCGTGAGGCGCTATCGAACTGTGTGTTTGTATGTGCGTGTGCGCCTCTTTCTGTTAAAAGAGTGTCATACCCAAGCCTATGGGAGGATTTTGACAGAGGGTCTTCAAGTCACAGGCAAGAATGCTGTGGCGTTCGCCGGGGAGTTTTTGTGACATAGTTTTTTAGTGTCCGGCTGCTTGGGTGAGTGTTGAGTTACTTTAGCCGAAGACTGGCTTGTTATCTGTTTGACATTTTTTGTGATAATATACAATGTTTCACCTGTGATTGTCAATCTTGTGTGTGTACTTACCGGGATGTGTTCTGTATCTTTGAAACAGACGGTTCTGGAATGCAGAAGGACAAAGAATTCCCAGAGGGGTGTAGACTTTTTTTGGTGACTAGACAATGTACTGTTTCGGGGTTTTTTGAGTTAGTCTGTAAGACTGGATTAATTGATTGATTGATTTATTTGTTAATTGTTAATAAACGTTAATGTTATGACGCAACTCTCTCCTTTTCATTACCTGTTAGAATGGAGAGAGGTGTCGGTGCTAGAGAGACCTTACAGACCTTACAGACCTTACATCTTGTTCGGGTTGCCCCAGGTCCCTCAGTGTGAGGCACCTCTAATGTCTACCAGAGAGTTGCTAGTACATCTTCCGGTATATTTTGCATCTTCCAATCTTGGATGGTCTGGGATGCAGTTTAGATATTTGTCGAGCTTATTCTTAAACACATCTACGCTCACTCCTGATATATTCCTCAGATGAGCTGGCAACGCATTGAATAGACGCTGCATTATCGATGCTGGTGCGTAGTGGATTAATGTCCTGTGTGCTTTCCTTATTTTTCCTGGTATATTTTTGGGCACTATTAATCTACCTCTGCTTGCTCTTTCTGATATTTTTAGTTCCATGATATTTTCTGCTATTCCTTCTATCTGTTTCCATGCTTGAATTATCATGTAGCGTTCTCTTCTCCTTTCCAGACTATATAATTTTAAGAATTGTAGTCTTTCCCAGTAGTCTAGGTCCTTAACTTCTTCTATTCTAGCTGTAAAGGACCTTTGTACACTCTCTATTTGTGCAATATCCTTTTGATAGTGTGGGTACCATATCATATTGCAATATTCAAGTGGACTACGAACATATGTTTTATAAAGCATAATCATGTGTTCAGCTTTTCTTGTTTTGAAGTGCCGTAACAACATTCCCATTTTTGCTTTACATTTTGCCAACAGAGTTGCTATTTGATCATTGCATAACATGTTCCTATTCATCATCACACCAAGGTCTTTAACTGCTTCCTTATTTGTGATGGTCTCATTATTAGGTCCCTTATATGCATATAGCTTTCTTTCTCTGTCTCCATAATTTATTGATTCAAATTTATCAGAGTTAAATACCATCCTATTTACCTCTGCCCAATCATATACTTTGTTAAGGTCTCTTTGTAGAGCGTTCCTATCTTCATCACAAGTAATTTCTCTACTTATTCTTGTGTCATCTGCGAAACTACTCACTACCGAATCCTTAACATTATTGTCTATGTCTTCATCATAATAACAAACAGTATTGCAGCTAACACCGTACCTTGCGGCACACCGGATATTACCTTGGCTTCATCCGATTTCTCGTCGTTTGCAATAACTATCTGTTTTCTGTTGTGTAAAAATTCTTTTAACCATCTTCCTACTTTATCCACGATATTGTGTTTTCTAATTTTCTTCGCTAATATATTATGGTCTACTTTATCAAAAGCTTTTGCAAAGTCTAAATAAACCACATCTGTTTCATTTCCGCTTTTCATATTTTTGAATATGTTTTCACGGTGGACTAACAGTTGGGTTTGTGTACTTTTTCCGGGTACGAAACCATGTGTCTTTTATTAAACAAATTATTTTTTATTAAATGTTTCATAATATTTTTCTTCATTACCCTTTCATACACTTTCATTATATGTGATGTTAGACTCACAGGCCTATAAATTACTTGCCTCTAGTCTTGATCCACTTTTGAAAGTAGGGGTAATATACGCTAATTTGTGCTCATCATATATCTTGCCTGTATCTACACTTTGTCTTAATAATATTGCAAGTGGCTTTGCGATAGAATGAACTACTTTCTTTAACAAAATAGCAGGAATTCCATCAGGCCCTGCAGCAGCTCCATTTTTAATTTCATTAATAGCCTGCACAATATCAGCTTCATTAATATCTATGTCAGCTAAATATTCACTATTTTCATCCCTTACTTCTATATCATTATCTTCATTATCTATTCTAGGGGTGAATTCTCTCTTATATCGTTCTGCCAGTATGTTGCAAATTTCCTTTTTTTCATTCGTTAATCTCCCTTCAATTCTCAGAGGGCCTATTTCTATTCTTCTTTTATTCATCTTCTTCGCATATGAGTATAATAGTTTGGGGTTTTGCCTTGATATTTAATAGGGTTTTTTCTTCCAAGTCCCGTTTTTCATTTTCTTTTGATTGTATAATCTTTTGTTCTGCATTTTCTATCTTACTTTTTAGTTCTATAACTTTCCATGCATTTTTTTCTTTTGCAAGACCTTTTTTCCACTTTCTGATTTTCTGGAACAAGATTCTTCTGTCTCTTGGTATGCATGAATGATGTTTACTTTTCTTCTTCGGTATATATTTTTCCACTATTATCTCCAATATTTTATATAATATCTCCGTATTTACCCTTATGTCATCACTTACGAAAATGTTATCCCAATCTTTGTTTAATTCTTCATTAATTTCTGACCATTTTATATTTTTACTGTAGAAGTTGTATTTTCCATATCCTTCCACTTTTTCATTTCTTGCTTATCTCTCTATTTTCACTTGCTTTGGAATGAACTGTTAATTCTATGACATTATGGTCTGAAATACTCGCATTATAAACTATTATTTCTTTAACATAATTCATCTCGTTCACAAATACTAGGTCTAAAGTATTTTCCTTTCTTGTTGGCAGGTGATTTATTTGTTGAATGTTGTATTCTAGTAGCATATCTAATAGCTTTTTCAAATTGCCTCTTATCTTCTGCACTACTATTACTCTCTTTTTTATATGTATAAGTACAACCACAATCTCCTATTCGTTCTTTCCATTCTACGAAAGGAAAGTTGAAGTCACCAGATAGGAGAATAGTCCAGTCCTTGTGATTTCTACATATATCATCCAATTTTTCAATTATTAAGTCAAACTCTTTAGTATTAGGAGGTCTATATATTACTATGTTCATCAATTTTTCAGATTCAAATTCTACCGCTATTAGTTCACATTCTGAGTTACTATATTTCTCATATATTTTTTCCTTGTTTTTTGTCTTTCCCATATATTGCGGTTCCCCCTTGATTCCTATTTTTTCTATCTGATCTATAAGTTTGGAACCCTTTTATTTGATCATCATTCCCAGTCTCTTGGGAATACCAGGTTTCACTTATATTCATTATATCTATTTTCTTTTCATTTTGGGTTAGTTCTTCTAAGTACTCTATTTTTCTTTTTGAGTTACTCGTAACTAAACCCTGCGCATTCATCACTATGATGGTTTGCGTGTTTTCTCCTTCATTTAATACTGATAGTAATAAGGATTTTTTCCCATGTCTCTTTCCTGTTCTGGTATGTTGTTCTTTTTTTTCATTTTTTCCAGAAATTCTGACATTAAAAAATCCAACTTTTCCATAATATTTGATCTTCCTTCATCATAATTATTCATTTTGTGTCTGAATCTGCAATTTTCTCCGTTTCTGCAATATCCTCTTGCATAATAAATACAGTTATTATCTCTTGAGTAGAATTTCGGAGCTGATGCTTTGAAATTTTTTGCTGACACCTCTGCATATCTCATTGGTGGTTTGCTTTTCTCTTTTACCTGATATTCTTGATTTCTCTCTTTATTTGTTTCTTTCTTATTTTGGATTTTATTACTTGGTTGGTTATTTATTTGATTATGATTCATGGCTACAGGGTGCATATATTTGCATTTTTTGTCGAACTTACATCCTTTTCCTTCTTTTAGGGGTTTTTACATATTTTTGGATGCAGATCTCTGCAATCATCCCCATATCCATCTAAGTATGCACATTTACCATATATTTCATAGTTTTGACATATCTTAGGATGTTTGTAGTAACATCTTTCTCCAAATCTGCAATTCCCTCTTTTCAAAAGGTTGCAGATTTTGTCTTTTCTTGTCTATTTTTTCCTCTTTCCCGTCATTGTATAGATCTGGTAGAGCCTCTTCGGGATTTGCTTTTCTGTTGTCATATCGTAATTTATTTCTTCGTAGGTATGCTGCTTTATTGCCTCATATGTAGTATCAATGAGTATCTCTGCATCCATACTTTTATCTTGTTCTTTGTTTTCCTTATTTTTTTCTGTCATTTCATTTTTGTTTACTTCTCTTCCGTTTTCCTCTTCTTCTTTTTCTTCTTCTTCTTCCTCTTCCTCTTCTTCTTCATCCTCAACTATTTGTACATTCATCTTGATTTAATAACATTGTCTATCCATGATAGACATGTTGAACAAAAAATTCTTGTATCTTTTCTCAAATCTTGTATTACCTCAGCACACTGTGGATGGGTCGGAATGTTGCATGCAGCACATTTTCTGATTAGGTTTTGTGGATTGACTATGCTATACCAAACCTTACACAGTTTGCATGCTTTTGGCATTCTTTTTCCTAATGCATCAATTAGTATATTCACAAGATTCACCTTATTCATTTTCTTTGTCGGAATATGTTGGTTTATGTATATTTTCTTTATGAGTCTCTTGACCACTTGGATTTTATTTGGAACTTCTTCAATTATTTTCAAGATGTTTTCATTAGATTTGTTCCAGTTTGAAGGATTATATCCTTCTAATATATCTATGAATGCTTTTGTATCTTTTTGGTTAGGACTGTTGCTGATTTCATAGATGAGAAATGCCAGTTCCCTTCCTGCTACCTCATCGTATTGCGAATCTGCTAAACACGCCAAATTACGCCACCTTTTCCCGCAGTTGGAACTTACTGCCATCTTGTTCTGATTTATAGTATTACACTTGATAAACTAACTTAGAAGACGCTTTATCCTACTATTTTCACACTAATCTTATCACCGATAGTTCACGAACACTTCTAGATATTTCTCAAATTCTAGTCGTATGTTAAACTTGTGATATCTGTTGATTATTGTGCTTCACGCGGGTACGTCTCACCAAGCAAGATGGCTACTCTACGAGAGAGGAGATAGAGAGAGATAAGAAGGAGGAGAGAGAGGAGAGAGAGAGAGAAAGTAGAGAGAGAGAAGAGAGAGATTGCCGGGAGAGATATAGAGAAAGGATATGGGATTGCCGGGAGAGAGAGAGAGAAAGAGAGGGATTGCCGGGAGAGAGAGAGAGAGGCTGTGTGTGTAATGTTGTGTGTGGTTTGCCTTCCGTTTCGTGTCACGCTTACCTTAAGAATAATGGGGGGGAATCCCCCCATTAACAGTGGTGGCAGGCGGTTAAGGGGTATAAAAGTTTTCTTTCTTTTCTTTATGCCTAGGAACGCCAATGTAGAGATGGGTGGCCAGTTAGAAAATAAAAGGGGTTATGGCTTAGCGATAGTTTTCGAACAACAAAGCTTTTGTGGGATTGTGGAAAATCGTTAAGCTGTTAGTTTTCAGTTACTTAGTGAGAAAAAATGAGAAAATATCTATCTGTTAACTGTGCTAAAGGGAGGGAAGGATTTTGTTGGACTCAGCATTTTTCCCAGGCAGTCAGCCTAGAAGCAGTGGGCGCTCTCAGTATGACTTCTGTGTGTGATGACGAGTGTATTCCGAGATGGCAGTGCGGGTGTTGTGTTTAGTGCCGCGTTTTGCGAGAATTTCGAGTTCTTGTTGTTCCCATTATGGAGTGGTGAGTGTTAAAACTATTGTTTATCAAAGGGAGAGGGTTTTTGTTTAAATATTTCAGGGTTATGGGATTGGCTCAAGAGGTCAACAATTTTTCTTGTCTTTGCCCCATAGTGATGTGTTTTCTTTATTTGCACGTGTTTATAATAGACGTATTTGTCTTTGTTTTAAACACATAAGAGTGTATAGAGATGTGGTTTTTGCATGTGAACTGTGCTTAGATAAGCATATCTGGCTTAGAGACAGAGCGACCACAATTTTATGGGCTCAGCACATTGCAAGGGGAGTATGGCCTGCCTCGAGGGAGGGTATTGCGAGGGTACTACTGGCCTCCCTAAGAGGGCATTGCGAGATGGGTACTAGTGTATATCTTGGGAAGGGGTCCTCAGACACTGTTCAAGGGGAGATGGGGGTACTACTGGTCTGCCTCGGGCTGTTCTGTCGCTTGACGGGCGAGTGTCAATGCTCATCGGGGGGGAGAGACTTTTTTTTTTCTCAGTGTGGGTGAACTCCCCCTTTTCCTTTTTTTTCTTTGTGTTGGGGTATGGATTTGCCCTTGACATTGGATGCTAAGACATCAGCTGATTGATAAGTTGATGAAGTGAAACGCCCGTAGAGTCTTTTTTTTTAGGAAAGAGATTTTTTTTTCTTTCTTGGAGGAAGAGAAAAGGAAATAAAAGAGAATTGAAATGCATTGTATGGGTGTATGTTTTACTTGTGCCTTCGAAGACACAAATATATTGGGGAGACACAGATTATTATTATTATTTTTTTTATTGTGTTGGAGAAATTACTTTGAAAAATTGTGCCGAATGGTGTTGCCCGATGCCGTAAATGGTGTTGATTGTGTGGGTGTGGAAATGGTGGTATACCATAAGATTCAGCAATACTGTTGTATGCTATTTGAATTTCACCCTTACTTGAGATTTTTGCAAGAGAATTGTTGCTATGAAGAGTTATTATTAATATTATTATTGATAATCATTATACTTGAGATGTGTCACGGGAGGGTTGCTTAAGTATAATTATCATTACGGGAGACTTGTTTTGCGAGAGAGTTTTGAGATATTTCATGGGAGATTATTCTATAATTATTACAGATAATTATTCATGGAGAATTATTACAATGAATTAATGGGAGAAGTCTTGTGTTAATTAATTGTTGAGTTTTTGTAACTTTGGAGAATATTTCAGTGATTCACGGGGATGAGTTTTGCTGAATCTTGATGAATCTGATTGAATCTTGGTGAATTGTGTGGAACCTTGCTGAATTTTTGCTGAATTTTTTGCTGAATTTTTGGAGAATGGACAAGCATTAACATTGGTGATATTTTTTGTACTGATACTGATGATTTTGATGACAGCAATTTTTTTGGTGATTTTGTGGTAATGATATTTCTGATACTGATTTTTTATATACTAATACGTGGGCGTTTTAATGCTGTCAAGGGTGGTAAAATCCTTTTTCGAATTTGGGAGGAACTAACAACACATTATTTTTTTTGTTTTCCTCTTTTTTTTATGAGTTCAGCAGATAATTGCTTGACATCTAGTGAGTTACGGGAGATAGTGAACAAGGCCGTTGATTTTTCTTTTCTCCTTTTTTGGAAATTAGCCATCGCTGACACAAGTTTTCTTTACCATGGGTGAATTTGAATTTGTTTTTTCTCTCCAGTTAGTGTGAATATTATCTCAGTTCGTGACTTAGTCATTGTTCCAGAACGTGTTTGTGTTTCAGCTATTTGATGCTATAGAGAAATATATGGGAGAATTTTTTGCACGTTTTGAATGCATACGTAATGGCACTACATTTTTTTCTCTGGATATTTGTGTTCCAGAAATTGTGAGTTTTCTTGCACAATACCTTTGTTGTATTTGTGACAACTTTGTGAAAGATAGGAAACTTGGTTAAGTTTTCTAGTGGCCTATGTCGTAGTGCATATGGAGAAGTCTTGGCTAAGACACAGTGAGTTGGGAGTTCTGTTATAATAGTTGTGGCATATTGGTGATTTTTTCTAGAATTTTCTAGACAGTTTTTATTTGCCGAGTTTTGCCCTTTTTTTTTAGCAGTTATGCTAAACGGAGAGAGTTTTTATAGTTTTTTACTATAACACGGAGTTATTCTTTGGAGAATTGGAGTTATAATTGAGATATATTTGGAGTTATAATTGGAGGTATATATTATTTTGGAGCTATATTTTGAGATATAATATATTGGAGATATATTTTTGGCCATTTTTGATATTTGCCAATAATGGTGATGAGAGCAATGTTTAGTTCAATTATTTTGCAGCCATCTTTGTTGCAAATGGAGACACATATTTGGAGATTATGGGGCAATATTTGTGTGTGAGTTAGTTGCCTTGAGTGCACATTTTTTGGAGATATATTTTTTGGAGCCTTGTTTTGCTCCACATGGAGTTATTGGGGAAATAGAGGTAAATATTTTGTATTTGCCGAAATAGAGGTGATTATTCTCTATTCCTGGAGTGGTGTCCTTTTTTTACTGACATGTGGCTATTGGAGAAATAAGAGAGAAGTATAAGGGGGTTGGTTATTAACCAAATGGAGGAAATATTTTTATAACCGGAGTGGTGGTATTATTAATATGGTGAAATATATGGAGTTGGAATTAATCTTTGGCGGGTGACCCTTTTTTTGTGGTTATGGGAGTTTTTTTTGAGTCAAGAGAAGATTTCTGTGGTTCTCTTTTTTGGTTTTGTGACTATTTAGAGAGGAGTGTCATTACTGCATTATGAGTCATTTGGAGATGTGTGCATTTTTTATGTTCACAAGTGTATTATTTTTGGAGAAATATAATTTGGGTAAAGTCATGTTGAGAGAATAAGTCTTCGAGACAAATTTTTGAACACATTAGTCATATCCTGACAAGCGATGTGATGGGCCGTGTGCTGACTTTTTTCCTCTGATGATGATAGATCCGAATTTTAGCAATATCTGGAAATGTTGACAATAGCATTTCACGAAAACGCATGGGTGAGAGTTTGCTTTCTGGCAAATTCCATAACTTTACATGGAGCATTTCTTGAGAAAAACGTGGGGAGTTATGCATGTTATACATATATTATGTATTTTGTGATTGGGGAAACTTATTTGTGATTATCCTTTTTTTTATCATTTTTCTTCCTTTTCCTATGAGAGATATAATTTGGGGGATTGAGCTTAAGTAGCATTTCTTTTTTGGACGGGAGATTTGACTTTACCGGGAGATGTAATTTTTCGAGGGTTGTTACTTATATGTAAATGGGAGTTTGACATTAAGTCTTTTTGTAATTAATTATTGAGCAGTAAAGGGGTTTTTGCTGTTAAACATTGGAGATTTTTTTTCTGATTTTGTGGGTTGTTTAAATATCAGAGCTTGAGAGAACATTTTTTGGGTCTGGGTGTGTTACGTGATTCTTTTTTTTTTCCTTGGGCTCATTACGATTTTTTTTTCTTTTTTTTACTTATGAGCACATTCGAGTTTGAAATGTGAGTACAGGATTCCATGGAGTTGCTGTGATTTCTGAGTTGTGTGTGTGCTGATGTGTGAGTTTGGAGAACTGAGTTGGAGAACTTGATGTTTTTTTTTCTTAGAGAGTTATGATGATGACTTATGATTTAGTAGTCATATTAAAGGGAGTTAATTGGGAGATGTTCAGTTAGTATTTCTGACCTTTTGAGATCATTGTTTGATAGAAGTAGTATGTCTGGGTTAATTTTCTTAGATTGACCAAAGACTTGACTGACATACTAACACCAAAAAGTCGTTTCCCGACGCCAGCAAAACGTCCACCAGCCGTGTGCAGAGAGGTTGCTGTTATTTTACCCCAGGGTGATTACAAGAATTTCCACGTGGGTGATCGCGAGAATTCTACAGCGTGTTTTTTGGGGATCTGCAGAAGCCGTGAGAAGTCTTCTACAATGAGGGAGGCATTCCGTCTTCCTACAGCCTGCTATAGCCTGTTGCTGTCTGTTCAGCTACTTGCAGACAAGCAAAGAGGGATATTCAAGAAATGCAGAAAATATGAGAGTAAATGCGTCTTGTGTTATTGGGAGATAAAGCGTGATAAGACTTTATTTTATAATGCCAGAGACGTGCAGTTTTACTTATATTTTATTTTAAGCCGGCCAGTGTTTTGTGTTATAAGCAATTTTGCTAGGCAGGGGATAGCATATGGGGTGGCCGAGCATCTGTAAGGCCTAGGGTTTTTGATTAATAATATATTGTCCATGTGTTCCCTTTGACCTATGGAATGTGGAGAACAGTGTAGAGGTAACGACCCGAGAGTAGCTGAACAATGAGTTTCTAGGGATGGCGTGAGATAAAAATGATATTGTTATGTTACAATAAAGTTTCATACATACTTACCTGGCAGATATATACATAGCTAAGACTCCGTCGTCCCCGACAGAAATTCAAATTTCGCGCCACTCGCTACAGGTAGGTCAGGTGATCTACCGGCCTGCCCTGGGCGGCAGGACTAGGAACCATCCCCGTTTTCTATCATATTTTCTCTCTTCCACCTGTCTCCTGCGGGGAGGCTGGGTGGGCCTTTAATTGTATATATCTGCCAGGTAAGTATGTATGAAACTTTATTGTAACATAACAATATCATTTTCATACAATCAACTTACCTGTCAGATATATACATAGCTGATTGGCACCCTTCGGTGGAGGGTAAGAGACAGCTACTATATGGAATAGACAGGTAAACAACATATGTTGTAGGTATAAATAAAACCTTGGTTCCTACCTGATAGGTGGTAGACCTTGCGGTGTTTGCCCAGTAGTCTGCATCACCTCAAGAAACTTTAGCGAGATATATGATCTATGGCCAAGAGTTCTTGTGGGTCTGCCGATGGGGTCTTATCCGCTTACTCGGCAGAGCCTGAAAGGACTTTGTCAATGGGTGCTGATCCACTTATATGACAATACACCTTATGAAGGAGCACACAAACCAATCCCGACCACCTGATCCTAACCATATGTTAGAACTAAGGATTGTTTCCGAGTTATCCCCGAACTCTTCACAACAACCGTAACTCAAAAACCACTACGCACACATACATAATTTTCTAAAAAAAAATTATACTCATCTATTTAGATATGACAAGATTCTCTTCCTGAACAACATAGACGGCCGCCCGTGCTAAACCAAGTCCTCCATTCGTTCGAAGAGGACGTACCAGGACCATATCCAAAAAGAAAGAAAAGTATATACTTTTAAGGATTGGTGTCGGCTCCCGTACCCAGAATCGTATCCGCCGATACGAAAGGACCCAGAGAAAAACACTTCTCATATGTCACACGAACGTCTTTCAAGTAATGAGATGCAAATACTGAGTTGCCATCTCCAAAAATGTCGTATCTGATGTTTTTAAGCGACATATTCTTATGAAACGAGAGAGACGTCGCTACTGCTCTCACTTCATGAGCTTTAACTTTCAACAGTCGCAACTGTTCGTCAGAACAGACCTTATGCGCGTCTGTAATGACGTTCCTCACAAAGAATGCCAGAGCATTCTTGGACATCAGTCTTGTGGGGTCTTTTACCGCGCACCAAAGACCTTGTCTAGAGCCTCCCATCTGATGCTTTCTCTGAATGTAGAACTTTTAGAGCTCTTACAGGGCATAGAGATCTTTCTGCTTCTCTTCCTACGAGACTCGATATGCCTTTGACTTCGAATGACTTAGGCCAGGGATTCGAGGGATTCTCATTCTTAGCTAAAAACAAAAAGGGTCTTAAACGAGCAAATAGCTGAGTCTCCCTTGAAACCTACTTTATCCTGCAGAGCATGTAATTCACTAACTCTCTTTGCCGTAGCTAAAGATAATAGGAATAGGCATTTTCTGCTGATGTCTCGAAACGAAGCCAGATGAGGAGGTTCGAATCTTTCAGATGAAAGAAACTTGAGAACCACGTCTAGGTTCCAGTTCGGAGGGACCGGTTCCTTCGACTTTGAAGTCTCAAAGGACCTTATGAGATCGTGGAGATAATTATTATCTGCCAGATCTAATCCTCTATTCCTGAAGACTGCCGAGAGCATACTTCTGTATCCCTTTATTGTGGATACAGCTAGATGAGATTGCTCTCTCAGGAATAGAAGGAAATCAGCAATTTCCGCTATAGAGGTAGTGGAGGAGGACAACTTCTTAGTTCTACACCACCTTCTAAAAACCTCCCACTTCGACTGATATACTTTCGTAGTGGAGGTTCTGTGTGCTCTCGCGATCGCGCTTGCAACTTCGCGAGAAAACCCTCTCGCTCTGACGAGTCTTTCGATAGTCGAAAGGCAGTCAGAGCAAGAGCGGGGAGGTTTTGATGATACCTCTTGAAGTGTGGCTGTCTGAGAAGATCCATCCTTCTTGGTAGGGATCTGGGAAAGTCTACGATCCACTCTACCACCTCCGTGAACCAATCTTGGGCCGGCCAAAAGGGGGCTATCAATGTCATCCTCGTCTCCTTTGACGCCACAAACTTTTTTAGTACTAGTCCCAGGATTTTGAATGGAGGAAAAGCATAGACGTCTACGCGAGACCAATCTAGTAGTAAGGCGTCTACCATAAGAGCTCTTGGGTCTTCCACGACCGAGCAAAAGACTGCCAGCCTTTTGGAGATGAATGTGGCGAAGAGATCCACATGAGGTGTCCCCCACAGCGACCAGAGATCTTGACACACCTCCTCGTGTAGGGTCCACTCTGTATGAAGGACCTGGTTCCTCCTGCTGAGTCTGTCCGCCCTCACATTCTTTACTCCCTGAACGAACCTTGTCAGAAGGGAGATGTTCCTGTGAGACGTCCAAAGCAAAAAGGTCCTCCTCGTCAGTTCGTAAAGGAACGAGGAGTGAGTCCCTCCTTGTTTTCGAATGTAGGCAAGTGCGGTGGTGTTGTCCACGTTTACTTGCACTACTTTGTTTGACACCAGAGGTTCTAGACTCTTCAAAGCCAGATGCACGGCAAAGAGCTCTCTGCAGTTTATGTGCCAAGACACCTGCGCTGGTTCCCAGGTGCCTGACACCTCCTTCGAGCCTAATGTTGCTCCCCAACCTTTCTCCGACGCGTCGGAGTACAACACTAGGTCTGGGTTCTGGGTTCTTAGAGAGATCCCTTTGTTCTCTTTCAGAGGGGGCAACCACCATTCCAGGTGCGGTCTTATCTCCACCGGAATGGGAAAGGCGTCCGAAAGTTGTCCAGTTTTCCAACTCCAAGACTTCTTGAGGAAGAATTGAAGCGGACGTAAATGAAGTCTTCCTAGCGGGAAGAACTGTTCGAGCGAGGAAAGGGTCCCTAGAAGGCTCAACCATTCCCTCGCCGACGTTTGTTCCTTCCTTAAGAAGAGAGAGACTATCTGCAAACCTTTTGCGATTCTCTCTTGCGAAGGAAATACTCGAAAACCCCGAGAATCCATCTGAATCCCCAGATCCATCTGGGGGTCAGCTGCGACTTCTCGAGGTTCACGAGCAATCCCAACGCTTTGATCAGATCTAAAGTTAACGTCAGGTCCTCCAAGCACTGTCTCTCTGATCTGGCCCTGATGAGCCAGTCGTCCAGATACAGAGAGATATTTACTCCTTTGAGGTGAAGAAACCTCGCCACATTTTCATCAGGCTTGTGAAGACCTGAGGAGCTGTGGACAGGCCGAACACAAGGCTCTGAACTGAAAGATCCTTCCCCCCGTCATGAAACGGAGGTACTTCTTCGATGAAGGGTGGATCGGGACGTGAAAATAGGCGTCCTGGAGATCTAGACACACCATCCAATCTCCTTGTCGCAATGACGCAAGGACTGAGGCAGAAGTCTCCATCGAGAACTTCTCCTTCTGAACAAATTTGTTCAGAGAGCTGACGTCTAGTACTGGTCTCCAGCCTCCCGAGGCCTTCGCAACCAGAAAAAGGCGATTGTAAAACCCCGGGGAGTTTTGATCCAGTACTAGTTCTATCGCTCTCTTGTCCCACATTTGTTCCACCATCGATCGAAGAGTATCCCTCAGCACAGGATCCTTGTACTTGGCTGTTAGTTCCCGTGGTGTTGACGTTAGGGGAGGAGTGTTCAGGAAAGGGATACGATATCCCTTCCTTATTACAGACAAGGATGACGCGTCTGCGTTTATAAGTGTCCAGGCCTCCACAAATCCCAGGAGCCTGGCACCTACTGGTGCTTGGAGGAGAGAAGCATCACTTTCCCTTTTTAAAGGGACGAAAGGCAGACCTACCTCTCTTCTCAGGAGCCTTCCTTCTTGCGGGAGGTCTGGAGGTAGGGCCACCTCGAAAGGGCTGAACCGATGTACTCGGTCCTTTCTTGTCAGGTGTAGAAGCAGGCTTCTTCTTCCTTGTTGACTGCGTCAGAAGGTCCTGAGTCGCCTTCTCAGTTAATGAACGAGAAATGTCCTTCACCAACTGAGAAGGGAACAAAAAGTCAGACAAAGGCGAATACAGTAGCGCTGCCCTCTGAGCGTGGGAGACTGCCTTGGTTAAAAAAGCACTATATACCGTCCTCTTTTTTAGAAGACCTGCTCCAAACAAAGAGATCTCAAACGAGCCATCTTGAACAGCTTTGTCTATACAAGACAAAATGCACAAAAGGACTTCTGGTTCGAGTCCTTCAGAATCATGGGCTTTCTTGGACATCACCCCAAGGGACCAATCTAAGAAGTTGAAAACTTCCAATACATGAAAGAGTCCCTTGAGGAGATGGTCCAGTTCAGAAATGCCCCAAGTAATACGTGCCGAGTTCAGACCTTGCCTACGTGAAGCGTCCACTAAGGTCGAGAAGTCTGCTTCTGACGTAGACGGAAGAGCAATACCCATATTCTCTCCCGTCTGATACCAAATGCCTCTTTTACCAGCTAGTCTCGCTGGAGGCATGCAGAAGACCGTTCTGACTAAGTCCTTCTTAGACTTCATCCAAGAGTCTAAGGACTGAAGAGCCCTCTTCATCGAAATGGCGGGCTTCATTCTGAGAAAAGACGAAGATTTCTTCGTCTTAGTACTCGAAAAAAGAGAGCGCGGAGAAGGAGGAGCGGCAGGAGTCAAGTCATCTCCATACTCCTCAAGAAGCAAGGCAGTCAAAACTTTATAGTTCGACAGTCCTTCTCTTCCTTGATACTCTTCCTCCGAGTCTACTTCTAACTCGGGATCTAACTGAGTCTCCGCTGCTAACTCCGTACGTCCTTCTTCTGAAGGAGACAAGCTCCTAATAGGAGAGGGGCTAAGGGAATGATATTCCTTCCTCTTCCCCGCTTTAATAGCCCTGGAAGGCGCCAAAAGCTCAGGCTTCTCTCCATAAATGGATGACGCTTCCCATCCGCCAAGCGTCCTGGCTGACGCCTCCCGCTTACGTGGTTGCTGACGTCCGGATGACGCCTCGCGCCTGGAAGACGCTCCGCTCTCAAAAGGCGTCCTAACTGGCGCCAAAATATTGGTTGGAGCCTCGCGTCTACAATCAGCTATCAAAGACGCTTCATGCCTAAAAGACATCTCACGTCTCTCTGGCGTTACGTGTCTTCCGTAAGCTCGCGATCTCGCTCTCGAACCCGAAGCTTCTGCGATATATTTAGAAGCTTCACGTTTGCATGACGCCTCTCGCTTAGCAGGGGAGAGAGGACGAGACTTCTTGATTGGAAGCGCAACGTCCTTCCTACGAGGCGCTAACACTCCCACCAAAGAGGCCAGTTGTTCTTGTACTGCCATGATAATCTTCCTAGAAGCTTCTCCCACGTCAACTGCATGACGCCTTTCGTCATCAATCGGGGGAGAAGTAGGAAAGGGTTCTTCTGCGTCCTCGTCGTTTGACGCTGACGCCACCTTCACCTTCTTAATAGACGAGGGAGCGTCATCTGAGAAACGCTCTGGGCTCGAATCAAATTCGGGTTCTTTCAAATGCCGTTTCAGAGGCCTCGATAAATCCGACTCCTTTCCCCCTTCCACCCTCGTTTAGGAGAGGGAGAGGATGAGAAACACTCACGAAGGACGCTTTTTCTAAAGCGCCCTTGAGCAGCCTGCCACGAAACAGAGCTTGCTGAAGGGACGTCTGACCGTTGGGGATTCCCCACGACCTCCTTAAGGCTTTCGACTTTCCTTCTCCTCTGGGCATGGGAGCTTGGAAGAGGTCTAGGCCTGGGAGCGTCGCAGGGACGATCAAACGCCCCCTCCACAACACTGGGAGAACTCACTTCACTGTAATGCTCACTTTCACTAGCCTTACCTTGTAAGTCCGCCATTTTGGACTTCATGTCTCGAATCGTAGCTTTCAGATCGGCGATTTCCGAGGCCGATTCCGAAAGTAAACCTTGTGAATTAGACACATAGGGAGAATCTAAATCATTAGGATTAGAAGACGTATCAATAAAAGGCTCAATAGGCCTTGAACTCACACCTTTCAGACGTCTAACCCTATCCCTCTCTAACTTCTTCAAATAAGAAGTTAAAGTCTTCCATTCTTCTGCATTTAATCCCTCGCATTCATGACAAGTATTAGTAGCAGAACACTGAAACCCCCTACATTTACGACATACAGTGTGAGGATCAACCGAAGTTTTCGGTATCCTCACCCTGCAGCCTACATTCACACACATTCTCACACTCACATTTGAATCAGACATACTGAGAAAATTCCAAAAAGCAAGTCCAAAAAACAGTCCACAGTAGCGAATGCCAAAAACACGATCCAGATACGTCACCAAAAAGCCGATAAACGATGATCAAAGGATGAAATAAGAATCTAAGTCAGGAGGTAATAGCAACAATGTTGATACCACCGGCGACAGAGAAAATATGATAGAAAACGGGGATGGTTCCTAGTCCTGCCGCCCAGGGCAGGCCGGTAGATCACCTGACCTACCTGTAGCGAGTGGCGCGAAATTTGAATTTCTGTCGGGGACGACGGAGTCTTAGCTATGTATATATCTGACAGGTAAGTTGATTGTATGAAAATGATTAGTTAGACAAGTCAATGCACGACAGTTTTATGAACTCTTCTCAAAGTGCCTTTGTGAAACTGGATGCAGCTAGAACCGTGAGGCGCTATCGAACTGTGTGTTCGTATGTGCGTGTGCGCCTCTTTCTGTTAAAAGTGTGTCATACCCAAGCCTATGGGAGGATTTTGACAGAGGGTCTTCAAGTCACAGGCAAGAATGCTGTGGCGTTCGCCGGGGAGTTTTTGTGACATAGTGTTTTAGTGTCCGGCTGCTTGGGTGAGTGTTGAGTTACTTTAGCCGAAGATTGGCTTGTTATCTGTTTGACATTTTTTGTGATAATATCCAATGTTTCACCTGTGATTGTCAATCTTGTGTGTGTACTTACCGGGATGTGTTCTGTATCTTTGAAACAGACGGTTCTGGAATGCAGGGGGACAAAGAATTCCCAGAGGGGTGTAGACTTTTTTTGGTGACTAGACAATGTACTGTTTCGAGGTTTTTTGAGTTAGTCTGTAAGACTGGATTACTTGATTGATTGATTTATTTGTTAATTGTTAATAAACGTTAATGTTATGACGCAACTCTCTCCTTTTCATTACCTGTTAGAATGGAGAGAGGTGTCAGTGCTAGAGAGAGAGAGAGAGAGAGAGAGAGAGAGAGAGAGAGAGAGAGAGAGAGAGAGAGAGAGAGAGAAAGGGAGAGAGAGAGAGAGAGAGAGAGAGAGAGGCTGTGTGTGTAATGTTGTGTGTGGTTTGCCTTCCGTTTCGTGTCACGCTTACCTTATGAATAATTAACATACATACATACATATCATGTTATTATATATTATATAAATATATATATATATATATATATATATATACTGATATATATATATATTATATATATATATACATATATATATATATATATATATATATAATATATATATATATATATATATATAGATATATATATATATACTATACATATATATATATATATACAACATATATATATATATACATACATATATTTATATATATACATACATATATTATATATATACATACATATTCATAGATATATATATATATATATATACCTATATATATAATATATATATATATTATATATATATATATACAGTACATACACAGACACATATTTGTCATTTGGCCCCAACATCACAGCCCATAAAAATTGAGAAGTGTGATGTCTTCATACCCGTTTACTGGAAGTGGTCGGTAACTGGTTACCTACACTAACAATGGCAAAGCCACTGTGAAAATTTGAAGTCTGGTTTGCTGTGCGTAAGATTCCTACAGGAGAATAATTGCTTGGTCGGAGGACAGAATGGGCGAGAGACTTCCTAGAGGTCTCTGCTAACACAGGGTAAGGCAGAGGAGCTACACCAGTCTTACTATCAGCTCTAAGGGCTGCCCATCTCTTCTTATCTTTCAATACTTTCTTACTTCTTTAACTAACTTAGTTTTGCAGCCATCTGCACAAAACTCAACTCCAGATGTACTTGAATCTGACATATTCAAGCAGAAAAGGCAGCAAATTAGACAAAACAAGCTAAGCTAATTTTAACAAAGTCAGTAACAGCAACAAAACTGTATGTCACCAAAATCCAGGAAAAAAAAAAAAAAAAAAACTCGCAATGACGATGAAGAATGTCCGCAAAACTACTGAAGTTACTTAGAAGCCAGCAAAAATACAATTGAGAAAACTGGTTACCTACACTAGTGATAGTGGTGCCACCGCCAAAATTTGAAGTTTCGTCTGCTATGCGTAAGAATCCTAACAGCTGAATAATTGCTTGGTAACACCCTGAATAAAAACTACCTTTATATCAGGAAAAGTAAATTGACATAATAAAAATTGCCATGTCCATTGATTGCCATCTGCTCTGTCACCTCTCACAGTTCATTAAATTTACATATTGTATTCATATGCAACTAATCTTACAAAAAAACAAAAGGTAGCATTTTTAAAACTAACACAAAGACATAACTGTCTTTATGACAGATAGGTTTATATGAAAAAAACTTTTGTACTACCTATCCAAACTCTTTATCTTAGTTCAATGACTTTATGAAATAAGTCCAATAATATTCCATGTAAGTATGAAGACCTTGAGGGAGAAAAAGGATATTGAGATATTACTCCACAATGATCCTTGAATGTGATGCAAAAGCACTTACCTTTTTCCTTTGCGTGTCATCAGCTTTTCCCTTTTTGGGTATGTTGACCTCAATTTTAGCCCGGTCGACAGTCATGGCAGATGTAATGAGACAAACAAAAGCCAACCCTTCTTGCATCACTACTGCTGCCAAGTCTGCATGCTGTTGAAAGGCAAAAATTACAGCCGTAAGTGTTAGTAGAAAGTCTAAGAATAAAAGAAAAAAAAAATCAAGTATAATTTGTTACTTTCATTGATAGAGTTCTCTAAGCACACAGCATGCTGTGGCTTTCTTAATACATTTTCATCTATTTATCAATCTATTTAACTTTTTCTTTTTCAATAAGTAAGACCTCTTCTATCTATAATTCCCTGTAACTCCTCTTATCTCTTCCCCAATGAACACTATATTCTTTGGAAGCTTGAATTTCAAGTCAATGGTTCCCTGTGGGCTTGTTCCATATGATAAGGATTAATCTTCTCAATAATAATAATAATAATAATAATAATAATAAAATAGTCGTTGGATGGGTGACCGCTCTCCTCGGCGTTGATTCCTTGGGAAAGGATCTTTACCATAATTTCCTCAGTCTACTCAGCTGTAAATGAGTACCTATCCCTGATGGGGTAGGGTCCAGCTATGGGTTAAATAGCAAAACTCAGCAATGATGGAAAGAAATGAAGGAATAAACGACAACGACGTAAATGGAACCTCTGGCAACAGAGGAGCTTCGTCCGGCAACCAGGTATTCAACCCAATTGAAGGGGAAGACGGTCAGGTACTTGGAGGTTGTCATCCAGCAACTGATCACCACAATGACAGTAATCAACAGCCTGAGACTGGAGCTACAGAAGCAAAAAAAAAAATAAAATAAATGGACAAGAGAAGAAAATAAGGAAATATGGAGATGCTACATCAGAAGCAACCTGACGGAGGAGCGAGGATATAGAAGAAGATTGGTCAACATCTGGAATGAGAGGAATAACACCCCCCAAACAGAGCAGAGGCTGGCAGACCAAGTAAGGAACATAAAGAAAAAGAACTGGCTCTCCCCAACAGAAAGAGAAGAACTGGAAAGGGAAATGTCACACGACAACGAATTACACGAAGACGAACTGAGAGACGATGCCACAGAAGACGACAGGGAGGATGAGGTATCAAACAATGACACACGAAGAAACACCGACGAAGTAAGAGAGGACGGAATGGGTAGAAAAGATTAGACAATGGATGGAGCCAGATACAGAGAGAACAAAGATCCCCTCCATGAAAGCCTACAACACCAAGAAATTAAGGGAGAAAACAAGTGAGGTCAATGAAATAATGGGCATAACACACACCACCAGTATCACAGAAACAAATAACTTGGCATATGCAGGAGCAAGATTAGTAGCAGAACTGATGGGGATTCGAACACCAACACCACCAGCACAACCAACCAAACAGAAACCAAAACAGCAACCTCCTTGGAAAAGGCGCCTGGAAAAGCAAATCATGGTGATGAGATCTGACTTGAGTAAACTGAAAGAGATGACAGAAAAAAGGCTAAGAAGCAAGAAAACAAGGGAGGAACTCAACGAGAAATACAAAGTACAAGAGAGGGGACTAAACAACACAATAGAAGATGTAAAACAGAGGCTTAAGGCCAAAGCACATAAGATCCAACAGTACATGAACAGGAATAAGGGATACCAACAGAACAAACTATTCGGAACCAACCAGAAAAGACTATACAGCCAACTAAGAGGGGAAGACAACCACCCAGAAATTCCTGAAGACGAACCACGTAAGAGACTCTGGGAAAACATATGGAGCAATCCGGTATCAAACAACAAACATGCAACATGGCTCCAGGAAGTCAAGGAAGAAGAAACAGGGAGAATAAAACAAAGATTCACAGACATCACGACAGACACAGTCAGACACCAACTAAAGAAAATGCCAAACTGGAAAGCCCCAGGTCCCGATGAAGTCCATGGATACTGGCTCAAAAACTTCAAGGCCCTACACCCATGAATAGCAGAACAACTCCACCATTGTATCTCAAATCACCATGCACCCAAATGGATGACCATGGGAAGAACATCCTTAGTACAAAAAGACAAGAGTAAGGGAAATATAGCCAGTAACTACAGGCCTATCACCTGCCTACCAATAATGTGGAAGTTACTAACAGGTATCATCAGTGAAAGCTATACAACACCTAGAGGAGACAAAACACCATCCCCCACCAACAGAAAGGCTGCAGAAGGAAGTGTAGGGGCACAAAAGACCAGCTCCTGATAGACAAAATGGTAATGAAGAACAGTAGGAGAAGGAAAACCAACCTAAGCATGGCATGGATAGACTATAAGAAAGCCTTCGACATGATACCACACACATGGCTAATAGAATGCCTGAAAATATATGGGGCAGAGGAAAACACCATCAGCTTCCTCAAAAATACAATGCGCAACTGGAATACAATACTTATAAGCTCTGGAATAAGACTAGCAGAGGTTAATATCAGGAGAGGGATCTTCCAGGGCGACTCACTGTCCCCACTACTCTTTGTAGTAGCCACGATTCCCATGACAAAAGTACTACAGAAGATGGATGCCGGGTACCAACTCAAGAAAAGAGGCAACAGAATCAACCATCTGATGTTCATGGACGACATCAAGCTGTATGGTAAGAGCATCAAGGAAATAGATACCCTAATCCAGACTGTAAGGATTGTATCTGGGGACATCAGGATGGAGTTTGGAATAGAAAAATACGCCTTAGTCAACATACAAAAAGGCAAAGTAACGAGAACTGAGGGGATAAAGCTACCAGATGGGAGCAACATCAAACACATAGATGAGACAGGATACAAATACCTGGGAATAATGGAAGGAGGGGATATAAAACACCAAGAGATGGACACGATCAGGAAAGAATATATGCAGAGACTCAAGGCGATACTCAAGTCAAAACTCAACGCCGGGAATATGATAAAAGCCATAAACACATGGGCAGTGCCAGTAATCAGATACAGCGCAGGAATAGTGGAATGGACGAAGGCAGAACTCTGCAGCATAGATCAGAAAACCAGGAAACATATGACAATACACAAGCACTACACCCAAGAGCAAATACGGACAGACTATACATAACATGAAAGGAAGGAGGGAGAGGACTACTAGGTATAGAGGACTGCGTCAACATCGAGAACAGAGCACTGGGGCAATATCTAAAAACCAGTGACGACGAGTGGCTAAAGAGTGCATGGGAAGAAGGACTAATAAAAGTAGACGAAGACCCAGAAATATACAGAGACAGGAGAATGAGACAGAACAGAGGACTGGCACAACAAACCAATGCACGGACAATACATGAGACAGACTAAAGAACTAGCCAGCGATGACGCATGGCAATGGCTACAGAGGGGAGAGCTCAAGAAGGAAACTGAAGGAATGATAACAGCGGCACAAGATCAGGCCCTAAGAACCAGATATGTTCAAAGAACAATAGACGGAAATAACATCTCTCCCATATGTAGGAAGTGCAATACGAAAAATGAAACCATAAACCACATAGCAAGCGAATGCCCGGCACTTGCACAGAACCAGTACAAAAAGAGGCATGATTCAGTGGCAAAAGCCCTCCACTGGAGCCTGTGCAAGAAACATCTGCTACCTTGCAGTAATAAGTGGTACGAGCACCAACCTGAGGGAGTGATAGAAAACGATCACGCAAAGATCCTCTGGGACTATGGTATCAGGACGGATAGGGTGATACGTGCAAACAGACCAGACGTGACGTTGATTGACAAAGTCAAGAAGAAAGTATCACTCATTGATGTCGCAATACCATGGGACACCAGAGTTGAAGAGAAAGAGAGGGAAAAAATGGATAAGTATCAAGATCTGAAAATAAAAATAAGAAGGATATGGATTATGCCAGTGGAAATCATACCCATAATCATAGGAGCACTAGGCACGATCCCAAGATCCCTGAAAAGGAATCTAGAAAAACTAGACGCTGAAGTAGCTCCAGGACTCATGCAGAAGTGTGTGATCCTAGAAACGGCACACACAGTAAGAAAAGTGATGGACTCCTAAGGAGGCAGGATGCAACCCAGAATCCCACACTATAAATACCACCCAGTCGAATTGGAGGACTGTGATAGAGCAAAAAAAAAAAATAAATAAAAATAAATAAAAAATAATAATAATAATAATAATAATAATAATAATCATAATATGTTTTATTATGAGTGATTGCTGCCTCAGCTGCATTAATCTCACAAAGGTTCTTCTCTATTTTTCTAATTATTGTTTTCTCACTGTTGCTTAAACTGGTGAGCAATGCACCAAAGGTTGACATAATTAGGTAACAGTCAAGTTGATTGGATTTATAATGGTAAAAAATTCCAGTAGCGATAGTCAAAATTTTTGGGTATATTCTGTAGAGTTTATTGCAGGTAAAATGAATTAAATTCTATTCCTTTCTATTCCTTTTGTGGGGCTGCGGCGTTTCGTCTGAAAGCTTCAGACATCCTTTTAGGCGGAGGTAGGTGATGGACTGAAGTCAGAGGGTGAGTCCGTCTGCTTTTGCTGTGGCGGCGCAGCGGGGGGGCTTCGTGCTGCTGCCTTTTCATTGGCTAATGAATGGGGAGCTGCTTTATGATTGGCTGCCTGGCTGCAGACTGAAACCAGTTCCCGAGCGGATGCTCAGCAAGCACGCCGATCTTCTCAGCTGCATAGCATCATGCCGGGCTTCATTTTGATTGCTCAATGAAGTTTGACATTACTGGTGTGTTCCTTCGCATACAGGTCGGGAGCAAAAAGGCCTCCTGTGTTGTATTCATGGAGGGCTTTTGCTCCTGGATGAGTAACGCCTCCAGAAGCTGCAGACGGCAAGGGTCGGGTGCTCTCCCTATACAGTCACGGGAGATTGTGTTTCGGTGGGCGGTGAGGGAGTGATTCTTGATCGCCCCTTCTTGGGCGTGACAGGTGATTCTCTTAGCAAGACGCATTGTAGTCATTCCAATGTACTTCCCAGGACATCCTCAGGCGGGGCATATGTATTGGTATACAGTGGACCCCCCGTATATGTGTTCTCCGGATTCGTGGACTCGCACATTCACGGATTTCTCTCGGGAACATTTCCCTGCATTATTCGTGGAAAATTCGCAGTATTTTTCTAAGAAATACCCAAAAATTCCTGGTTTTTAAAATCAATTTCATCATATAATGCACTTTTTGTGATAAAACTATTAAAAAACCACGTATAAAATATTTTGAGTGGTATTTTCTTGAGTTTTAACTAACAAAATAGGAGGTTTTAAGCATTTTTATAGGGGTTCCAACTATTCGCGGGTTGTGACTATTTACGGGTGTGTGTGTGTGTGTGTGTGTCTGGTACGCATCCCCCGTGATTACGGGGGGACCACTGTACTACGTTCATCTGCTTGAAGGTGTCTCCTGATGGCGGTGAGGATGATCTTCTTCATTGACTTCTCTTCCTCGCGGTATTGGGAGTGCATGAAGTCCCTAAAATATATCTTGATGTTCTCGGTGGGGCGGGGTCATGGGTCTTCTTCCTCATTTGAGTATACCATTTTTTGAGGGCAGTGCACACTTCTCGGTTGATGAGCTTATTAAAATATCTATTGTTCACGAGCATCTGTGAAGCTCTATCAAGCTCAAGTTGTGTGCCCTGCCAGGTAGAACAATGGGAGAGGGCCTTTTTCACAAAGGCCCAGGTTTGCTGTTTCTTGTTGAGCGAGAACATTGTTCGTGACAAAGAAAACAATGAGACCCAAGTCCGGATGAAGCAGAGACACCAGTTGGCACAGGACACCCCCTAGGTAAAGAAGAATCACTCCTGTTACAGCAGCAGAGGGAAAAAAAGAGCTTGAATGGATGTCTTGAAACTGAATGAACACCTTGTCTGGAGAAAAGGTATTCATCTAGTCGAGAATTTCCTCAAAAGGAAGGAATGTGGCACCCCTACTAGATCAGTGAAAATTATTCACAGGGGATGCTGCAGTCCTATTCCTGAGATCAATGTGCTGACAAAATGGCACAAAGATCCCTGCCAAATAAAAATCGAGGGTATATATATGCCAAAGGAAACCACCAAGTTTTCCCGGGGTGCGAAACTCCCAATTTTCTCTCCTTGAAGAGAGATCCGACAGGACCCAATGAAACTTTCCTTAACTACTCGAGTGAATGACGAGACAATTTGAGGATTGATCTTGAGATACTAACCCTTGTAGCCAAATTCTGAAAAAGAGACAAATTCATTGGAATTCTGAAAAAGAGACAAATTCATTGGAATTCTGAAAAAGAGAGAAATCCATTGGAATTCTGTCTGTCTGCATTATACCTCTCAGAACAACCAAGAGGGTCAAGAGAGCAGTTAAGGAGGAAGGGTATTACTACCTGTCCTGCTAGAAGAACCAGCAAGAGGGGTATATCATAGGCAATTACCACTTGTGATGACTGCAGCACGGGGAAGGAGGGTCCTTATGCCATGGCAAAGCACCAACCTGAGGAGAGTTCACTCGAACGGAGCCGATCACTCGATTCAGCTGATCCACGCAGGTCAAGCTGAATCGAGCGAATACGGGTGGTATTTTTCAGCTAAGAACTGTCGCTTTCCTCCCATATGCATTGCAGGTAATATATTTTGAAAATATTTTAAAAGTTTGCTCGCAACAGGTGTAGGCAGAAGCGTACAATCAGGGAGCAAGAGAGACCAAATTACACTAGCCTAACTTTATCCTATCTTCTAGTTAAATAAGTTAAAAAAAACAGCAAAAGAGAATGATAAAAGTACTATTGTTTTAATACTATACTCATTGTGTAAATGTGTAAAGCCATGAACAACCGAATGAGAAACTACTTTTTTGCAAAGAACAACCAAATTGGATAAAAAACATCCATTTTGTTTGTATTTCAATCATCGTACGATAGTAATCAATTACCGCACTTATGTTATAAATGACATTATGTAGAATAGGACGAGATATTTTCATGCAGGGTAATAACTATACAATGTTCCCCCCGTATTTGCGGGGGGATATGTACCAGACACCCCCGTGAATAGTTAAAACCTGCGAATAGTTAAAACCACCACTAAAAATGATATTGTTATGATACAATAAAGTTTTATACATACTTACCTGGCAGATATATACATAGCTATTACTCCGTCGTCCGACAGAAATTCGAATTTCGCGGCACACGCGGCAGGTAGGTCAGGTGATCTACCCCCCCGCCGCTGGGTGGCGGGAATAGGAACCATACCCGTTTTCTAATTCATAATTTTTCTTCCAGCTGTCTCCTGAGGGGAGGCTGGGAGGGCCATTTAATTGTATATATCTGCCAGGTAAGTATGTATAAAACTTTATTGTATCATAACAATATCATTTTTATACATTCAACTTACCTGTCAGATATATACATAGCTGATTCACACCATTGGTGGAGGGTAAAAGACAGCTATTACTGAATAGACAGGTAAACAACATACGTTGTAGGTAATAAATAAATAAAACCTTGGTTCCTATGTGTTTAGACGAAGGGTCGACTTCCTAGCTATTGCTAGTAGTCTGCTTCGTCTCAAGAGCCTCAGCGAGGATGTGACCTATGGCTAAGAGTTCTTGTAGATCTGTCAATGGGGTCTTATCCACTTACTTGACAGAATCTAGTGGTCATCTGTCAATGGGGTCTTATCCACTTACATGACAATACACCAATGCCTATTGGCATAATTTAAGGAGCACAACACCGATCCCGATCACCTGATCCTAACACGAGGGTTTGTGCTTAATTTGAAAAGAGCTATCCCCAAACTCATTTCAAATAACCTCAGAAAATAATACACTTATGTTAAAATTAAAATTTTTTTTTTAATTTACTAGTTAAGGATCAGTGTCGGCTCCCTATCCCAGCAACGCATCCGTGGACACGTATAACAAAGAGAGAAGGATCTCTCATAGGCCCACTTGATCTCCTTCGTGCAAAGAGAAGTCAACACAGAGTTGCATCTCCCGTTATTACAGCTAATATGACTCTCACGACATATTGTTATGGAAAGAACAAGAATTGTTAAAAGCTCGCACTTCAAGCGCTTTTAATTCTTAGCTGTTTGAAGGAAACATCAAGTTACTCAAGAAGTGCTTTAGAGATTCCACTCTTCTAAAGAAGACCAGGGCTTTCTTTGCAACAGATCTCTTCTGGATGAAGCCCAGAGCCTGGCTTGCGCCTGGCTGGCGCCTGGCCCCTGGCTGGCGCCTGGCCCCTGGCTGGCGCCTCGCGCCTGCCTGGTGCTTCGCGCCTGCCTGGCGTCTCGCGCCTGGCTGGCGCCTCACTCGCGCCTGGCGTCTTAGCTGGAGATTCGCGCCTAGAGCTTGGCTTGCGCCTGGCTGGCTGCTCGCGCCTGGCTGGCGCCTCGCGCATGGCTGGCGCCTCGAGCCTGGCTGGCGTCTCGCGCCAGGTTGGCGCTTTGTGCCTGCCTGGCGCCTCGCGCCTGCCTGGAGCTTCGCGCCTGGCTGGCGCCTTGCGCCTGGCTGGCGTCTAGCGCCCGGTTGGAGTGGCGCCTTGCGCCTGCCTGGAGCTTCGCGCCTGGCTGGTACCTCGCGCCTGCCTGGCGCCTCGCGCCTGGTTGGCTCCTCCCCACTTGCCGGATTAGATTAGATTATAATATTTTGGCACATAGCCAAGCGCCGGAGCCGAGGGGCCATTCAGCGCATATATATCTTTAAGAATAAAAGTCACTGTCGTACAAACAAGCATACACACAACCGATTAACATACAAATCATTCATTCATAAAAACCAAACAAGAAACCTAAAACAATTAAGAGAAAATTAAAATTCATAAAAAAGACCAATATTTTTTAAAAATGTCATAATTTGCTCTGCCTGAGCACCTTCACCTAAAATATCGCCAAGAGACTTATTTGCCAGCAAACAAGCTCTACGTTTGTTTTCAAAATGAGGGCACTCCACCAAAATATGCACCACAGTCAAATCCACATGACAAGTGGAACAGCGAGGAACCTGCCTATCCGCTCCACTCATCATTAGATACCCGTGAGTATATTTAGTGTGGCCAATACGTAGTCTAGCTAAAACTATCTCAGACCTTCTATCCATCCGGCTATGAGGCCAAGGATGAACAGAAGGCCTAATCGATTTCAATTTAAGATTATTATCTAAAGTAGACCAGTGGGCCTGCCACTGGTCTCTACAATAAAATCGAATGGTACTTTTAAAATCAGATACAGGGACGCCCATGTTGGAAATGTGCCTAAGCCTAGTTGCAGCCTTAGCAGCAGCGTCGGCTCGCTCATTCCCAACAATTCCAACATGGGACGGAGCCCAACAAAATCCAACAGAAAATCCTCTTCTATTAATTAAAAGATAAAACCAATCTTGTACTTCTTGCACTAAAGGGTGGCAAGAGACTAGGCTTTTTAGAGAAGATAAAACACTCAAAGAGTCGGTAAAAATGGTAAAAACCTTGTTAGTACAAGAACTATAAAAGATATATTTAAGAGCAGTCAAAACTGCCAGCAGTTCAGCTGTAAAAACAGAAGAATTAGAAGGAAGTTTCTTTTTAATGATATTACCACCAGTCACTACAGAGCAACCAACACCATCAGAACCCTTCGAGCCATCAGTATATATGTGATGAGAATCACCATGTTCGGAAGCATGGTCCAAGAAACTTGCCCTCAACTGGTCACCAGAACTGTTGCTCCTGCTGTCCCTAATTGGGCAGATCTCTAGGCATGGTCTATTCCAAGGAGGAAACTTTGAAGGCGAAATTTCAGCTACTGCAGGGGGAAGTAATCCCACCTCCCTGGCAGAGCTTGCTAGTCGGACCTCAAGCGGCTTTGGAAGTCTCGGTCTATTTGGGGCTCTGTCAGTTGGTTCTCTAACGTACTTATAGTTAGGGTTTAGCTTTGACGTAAGTATTCTTGATATGGCTCTCAAGCCTAATTCCTCCCTACGGATAAATAGTGGGGGAAAACCGGACTCAACATATAGGCTTTCTACTGGTGAAGTTCTATAGGCTCCCGTACAAATACGTAAAGCCATATTATGGACAACATCTAATTTCTGCAGTGTTGTCTTGCACGCACAACCATAAACTTGGCAACCATAATCAATTTTGCTTAGGCATAACACCTGGTACATCCTCAAAAGGGTAATTCGATCTGCCCCCCAGTTAAAATTAGATACAACTTTAAGAATATTAAGTCGAAGTTTCACGTTACATACAACTTCATTAACATGTTGAGTAAAAGTTAATTTCTTATCAAATGTAACACCTAGATACTTAATGCTATCTTCATAAGGTAAAATCGAATCGTTTAAAAACAACGTAGGGATCTCTTCCACTCTTCTTAATCGACAAAATCGTATAGCTTTGGTTTTTTCTGGTGAAAATTTGAACCCTTTAGCACTGGCCCATGATGTTGAAGCATTAATAGCAGTCTGGATCATTTGACAAGCTTCAACAGCTGTGGACTTACTACAGATTATTGCATAATCATCTGCAAAGGCCAGACCATGCACCCCGACAGGAACTTGTTCTAGTAGACCGTTGACAGCTACATTAAAGAGTGTTGGACTAAGAACGCTTCCCTGAGGTAACCCTTCTTCCTGAGGGAAAGCCAGAAGAAATGTAAGAGCCCACTCTTACTTTCAGGTAACGTTCTGACAAAAAATCTTTCAGACAATAGAATAAATTACCCACAACACCCCACTCTACAAGTTGCAAAAGGATACCCCCTCGCCAGGTCGTGTCGTAGGCTTTTTCTAGGTCAAAGAACACTGCAACAGTCTGGTTTTGCACAGCAAAAGCATTCTGTATCTCCCGAGTAAGGAACATCAAAGGGTCAGAAGTACTTCTATTTTTCCTAAAGCCAAACTGCCGATTAGATAAAAGATTCTTTGAATCCAAATACCACACAAGTCGAGCATTGACCATCCTCTCATAAATCTTGCTAACACAACTGGTTAGAGCAATTGGCCTATAGTTCTTAGGAAGGAAGGAATCTTTAAAAGGTTTTAAAACAGGTACAATAATCGATATCTTCCAAGACTCTGGTGAAGTTCCTGAAAGCCAAAAACTGTTCAAAATGTCTAAAAGAAATTGTTTTGTACTTCTAGGCAAATTAAAAATCATTGAGTACAGTATATCATCTTCCCCAGGAGATGTTGGGGAAGATAACGAGATTGCATGATCTAATTCTTTCATGGTGAAAGGGAGATTATACGACTCTGAATTTAAACTAACAGCAGGAACAACCGTGGTACCATCCCTAATATTCCTGAAAGCAGGAGAGTAATGTAGGGCACTAGATATATTGGAGAAATGCCTACCAAAGGTTTCTGCAACTTCTCCAGAATCAGATATGAAGAAGCCATCAATTTTCAAAATAGGCAAGGGAGATGGAGAAAATTTCCCTTGCAGCTTTCGGATTCTGTTCCAGACAAACGACATAGGGGAATCATATTTTAATTCACTTATATATCTGATAAACGATTCCCTCTTTGCCTGCTTAAATGTTTTCTTTTGCTTAGCAAGAGCTCTTTTATAGATAATTTGATTTACCAAGCAAGGATATCTACGATATCTCTTGTAGCAAGTTCTTGTTATCTTTCGGCTCAAGGCGCATGCATCACACCACCAAGGTACTAGAGGACGACGAGGCTTACCAGAAGTTCGAGGAATAGACAGCATGGCACCGCACAGCAATATACTGATTAAATACTCGTAAGCAGATGTTGGGCTCTGAAAATCTTTTATATCTTGATCAACTTCAGTAGATTCTTTGAATAATCCCCAGTCAGCCTCCCCTACCTTCCACTTTGGTAAACATGGAGATGGAATATTTTTCATAAACTTTAAGTGAATGGGCCAATGATCACTGCCATGATCATTCTGGTCTACTACCCACTGGTAATCTAACCTCAAGGACGAAGAGCAGATAGTGAGGTCAATGGCTGAGTCAGTATTATGAAAACATCATGTCTTGTAGGGAACCATCATTCATCAAAAGTGATGTCATTTAAGTCAAGCAGCTGTTCTTATTTTACACCCCACCGGTCGCAGTTTGGCTCTCCCCAGAGGGTGTGCTTGGCATTAAAATCCCCCATCAAATGAAGGTTTAGGAAGCTGGTCTATCAATGTCTGAAGATCATTTAATTCTAGCTGACGAGGATTACCCTGTGCATCCTGTAATCTACTTTCTAATGATGGATCTAGGTATAAAGAACAAATAGTGATCCATTTATGATTGAAAACTTGAACTGCACAAGCCTGCAACACAGTGTTCAATTGAACAACCCTATGATTAACAGACTTGCGGACTATGATGCCTGTGCCTCCCTGAGCACGTACACCTATCAGGGGTGGAGACCTATGGAATGAATAATTAAAACCCAAGTTGGGAGTGTGCTCTCCCAACTTTGTCTCCTGAAGACACATTGCAGGGATAGATCATTGGATCCCTAAACAGAACCCGAACTTGCTCTCTATTTGGTATAAAGCCACGGATGTTCCACTGCATGAGAGCCATTATTTAGAGGAAGGCATCTTAAAATTCCCTACTAATTTAGGAATCTGTATCCTGGGTGAGAGAGATCTTTTCAGTTTTACCTGTACTATTTGACCTAGATCTAGGTGTTACAGATCTTTTAGAAGATGGGCTTTCACTTGTCCTTTCAGTTTTACTTTTGTTTTTTCTATGATTGCTGAGTGACCGTGAATGAGGCGAAGAGGGAGAAAGGGCCCTCTTCTGACGAATAGAGGGGGCCTCTATCTCCTCACCGTCATCTCCACGGTGCACTGTAATGTCAAGATCAGGTGAGGGCTCAATGTCAGGCAATGTCCCTGACAGAGAGAAGTCGTCAACATATTGAGACCTGGCTTGAACCCTTGAACCAACAGGGTCCCCTGGCTTGACCAGAGTCTCTGCAACATGGGAAACCCCAACAGGGGGCCCATGAGAAGCCCCACCAGGGGGGGCATGGGAAGCCCCACCAGGGGGGGCTCGGGAGGTCCCACCAGGGGGGGCACGGGAGGCCCCAACAGGGGGGCACGGGGTACCCCACTAGAGGGGGTGTGGAAAGCCCCACCAGCAGGGCACCGGGGAGCCCCACCAGAAGGGGCACCAGAAGAAGCAGTATTCAATTGATGTGCCTTCAAGGCATCCGAATAGGTTTTCCTGCCCAACAGCTTTTTAGCCTGTCCCACACTGATGTGTTCGTCAAGAGATTTTAGTAATGCATCTTGTTCTTTCTTGAATGCACTACATTTCTTATCACGGGCTCGATGTTCACCCTTACAGTTTACGCAAACTACTGGTCCAGAACTTCCTCGTGCTCAGGCTGGCCACATGATTCACAGAGTTTATTTCTGGTGCAAACGTTAGAGGAGTGTCCAAAACCAAAACATTTAAAGCACTGGAGCACTCTCGGTCTATAAGGACGAACTTTCATCATTTCACTATCAAGAATAATTTCAGATGGCAGAGAAGAACTTTTAAAAGTTAAAATAAGCATCGATGAGCAGGGCACTTTAAAAACCTTCCAAACCACATCCGGACACATTTCCAAAATTTCCTCCTCAGCCATTTCATGTAGATCTTCATTAAATATAACACCCTTCGCATAACTAAAATTATAGTGAGGTTTTACCTCTTTTATCATACCCTCAGGATCAAGCTTCAAATTTAGAAGCATTATCGATTGAATATCTGTCTTCACATGAACTAAGAAACTATTACGCCCAAAGCGAGTTAATTCAGGACTCCCAACATTGCCGATCTTCTGGCTTACCAACCTCTTCACTTTGAAGAGGTTGCCTCTCTCACCATGAGTTGTGATAATTAACCACTTAGCTGGGTCTGGTGATCTGGAGGTTTTACTAATTTTACTATTATCTTTAATTTCACTTGGTGGTCTATAAATCTCAAGATGCCTAGGGACCTCTTTTGCCTCTGCGAGTCCAACACTCAATGAATCTGATCTGAACTCTCTGTAGGCTCTGTGAGCTTCAGATTCGTTATTGAAAAATACCCAAAATTCAAAAAACCCATAATTTTTGCCTAGTCTATTCCTTACTTCTTTTACTTTACCAAATTTGCAAAATTCATTAAATACAGTTTCATAATTCCAGTCTAAAGGGACTGGTTTCACATATAAAATGTTTGTAACAAGGAGGTCCTTTGAAAAAGGCTCCAAAGTCACAATGGAGGAATTAACAGAATTTTCCTTGTCCTTATCCTTGCCTAAGTCGTCAACAGAAGGTTTTAATGTCTCCATAAGACGTAGAATTTACGATTCGTCCAGGTAGCCCCCCACCCACCATGGAGCCACATTTAGAGGACAGTGTTACCCCATACAGGGCTGCCCTAGGGGTACCACCCAGATATACACCCCACCCTCAGTGCTTAAGGCGTCATGATGTCCGTCGAGATCAGACCCAGCACTAAGAGCAGGGTTTGACATCTAAACTTTCCCCTCGCTCGACCACGTTAGGTACTCGAGTTCTACGGGTGAGGTGGCATGCCAACCATCCTCACCCAAATCATGTCCAAAACCAATCCAAGTCATCAACATAAAATCCATGCCTTATAGAGGGAGGAAGCAGAAGGATGAAAAGTTTTAGTAAAAGGAAAAGGGCTGACTTATTTAGTTGGATCAACAGCTGGGCACCAAGGCCCAGCAAGAAAGTAGTTCCCACCAGGCATCAGGGCCCAGCTGCTGAACCCTAAGCCCCCCATCCTCGGCAAGGCTTCAGCATCTGGGGGGCCCACTTGCCGGAGCTTCGAGCTTGGTAGAGTCTCGAGGATGTCTGGCAATGTCCACATCGGACACTCTTATCTGTCCTATATGTTCGCATCTAGCGCATCTGTGTCAGGTTGTAGGCCCGGTCTTTCTCCTCATCAGACAATGACAGTGTTCTTTAGGCTGTCTGCAGGTTTCTTCTTCCTTGCTGACTGCGTCAGAAGGTCTTGAGTCGCCTTCTCAGTTAATGAACGAGAAATGTCCTTCACTAACTGAGAAGGGAACAAAAAGTCAGACAAAGGCGAGTACAGAAGCGCTGCCCTCTGAGCGTGGGAGACCGCTTTGGTTAAAAAGGCACTATATACTGTCCTCTTTTTAAGAAGACCTGCTCCAAATAAAGAGGAGATCTCAACCGAGCCATCCTGAACCGCTTTGTCTATACAAGACGAAATACACAGAAGGACTTCTGGTTCGAGTCCTTCAGAATCATGGGCTTTCTTGGACATCACCCCAAGGGACCAATCTAAGAAGTTGAAAACTTCCAATACATGAAAGAGTCCCTTGAGGAGATGGTCCAGTTCTGAAATGCCCCAAGTTATACGGGCAGAGTTCAAACCTTGTCTACGTGAAGCGTCAACTAAGGTCGAAAAGTCCGCTTCTGACGTAGACGGAAGAGAAATACCCATATTCTCTCCCGTCTGACACCAAATGCCGTCTTTATTTTAAACCAGCTAGTCTCGCTGGAGGCATGCAGAAGACCGTTCTAACTAACTCCTTCTTCGACTTCATCCAAGAGTCTAAAGACTGAAGAGCCCTCTTCATCGAAATGGCTGGCTTCATTCTAAGAAAAGACGAAGATTTCTTCGTCTTTGCACTCGAGAAAAGAGAGCGTGGAGAAGGAGGAGAGGCAGGAGTCAAGTCGTCTCCATACTCCTCTAGAAGCAAGGCTGTCAAAACTTTATAGTTCGACAGTCCTTCTCTTCCTTGATACTCCTCCTCCGAGTTTACTTCTAATTCTCGGTCTAGATGAGTCTCCGCTGCTAATTCAGTACGTCTTTCCTCTGGAGGAGACAAACTCCTAATAGGAGAGGGGCTAAGGGAATGATATTCCTTCCTCTTCCCCGCTTTAATAGTCCTGGAAGGCGCCAACAGCCCAGGCTTCTCTCCATAAATGGATGACGCTTCCCGCTTGGATGACGCTTCTAGTCCAAAGCCAAGCGTCCTGGCTGACGCCTCCCGCTTGTGTGGCTGCTGACGTCTGGATGACGCCTCGCGCCTGGAAGACGCTTCGCTCTCAAAAGGCGTCCTAACTGGCGCCAAATTTTTTGGTTGGAGCCTCGCGTCTAAAAGCAGCTTTAAATGACGCTTCATGTCTTGACAACGTCTCACGTCTCTCTCGCGTTACGTGTCTTCCGTAAGATTCTCCCGATCTCGCTCTCGAAACCGAAAAGCCTCTGCGATATGGGTGTTTGGAAGCTTCACGTCTGCATGACGCCTCTCGCTTCGCAGGGGAGAGAGGACGAGACTTCTTGATTGGAAGCGCAACGTCCTTCCTACGAGGCGCTCGCTAACACTCCCACCAAAGAGGCCAGTTGCTCTTGTACTGCCAAGATAATCTTCCTTGAAGCTTTTCCCCCGTCATCTTCAATCGGGGGAGAAGTAGGAAAAGGAAGCAGTCTATAGGAAGCCTGTTCGTCTTCTACCTTACTGAGAGATCTATGAAGAAGACTTTCCGCAGGTTTTCACAACTCTTTCCAATAATGTTAAACATGTTAACAGTTATTATCGTCGATCGAGAAGGATCTCTTTGTTAACGCGAATAGGAGCGAAAAAAGAGATTCTCGATTCTCTTTGCGATATGAGAGAGTCGTGGAATTGACCTAAGTGATTAAATGGGTAACGAAATCAGGAACGAATTTTGCCGTTACCGAGCTTGGTGTCCGAGAGGCTACTGGAATCTTAGGTTAATAACTCGCTAAAACGAGAAAATCTTGGATGGTGCTCTTGGCTCACTGCACCAGGCTGGCGCTTCTGGCGCAAATTTGCGCCAGGCTGGCGCTTCTGGCGCAAATTTTGCGCCAGGCTGGCGCTTCTGGAGCATTGCGCCAGACTGGCGCTTTCTTCTAATTCTTTTTATGTTATGTGCCAGAACACTTGTGCCTTTATGGTACCCGACATCCTTTCACATGTTAATTCCGTTCTTAGTAGGAAAAAGCTTTATATACGTAGTATAGTCCATTCAGGGAAACAAGTTCTGCCCCAAAGAGAATGTTTCCCATCCGACTCATCCATCTTCTGAGCAGGTACTCTAATAAGCTATGCTTTCGTAAGCCTGAGAGCATTACATAATATAATGTTCTGCTGCGATAGAATCCTTTAATAATGTTACCTACGGTAAACAGCATTGAAAGGTTGTACTATCTCTCTTATTGAAAGCTTCTTAGCAAAAGGCATACAATATTTATGTTAGCTTAACTATCCATTCAATCCGAGGTTAAGACCGCGATTGTAGGGGAGAGAAACGGAAGTTATTCCATCCGCAGGAGAGAGAGATACACCCGACCGCTCATGACTGACACCTACATGGTACTGAAAAACAGTTCCCAACAGCGTTAGGGCGTACTGCGTTGGTCTCAGGCTCTCAGCGAAAGCAGTCCCCGCTTACTCTTCCAGAAGTTGCCAGCTACTCCATGTTTAATAAAGGAATTTTGATAAAATTATTATCGAACTTCAGGAAGTTCTTATTAAAGCATATTTAAGCGAAAACAAGACTTCGATAAATCTAGAAGCTAAGTAGGTGTTGTCTTAACAATCCCTTTAAGCGTAGTCCTTCCTAGGAAAGTCGTAGAAGGATACTGGTAATTGAGTTGCACAGAAAAGAAGTAACTACGGTATGTGTTATGATTTGACCGTATCGTATTCTCATACAGTAGAAACTCTACTACCTTCTACTATCTTCGTTCTTTTCGTTAATAGAACAAAGAAAGAGTATATATATATCCTTAAGGAACGAAGTTAATCCAGGAACTCTTTAAATCTTCGTGATTTCCTCATAAATCGAGGAAGAGACAGAATTCCTGTTCATCACTAGGGTTTACGGAAGGAAGTAGATATTTCCTATCCGCCATCATACCCAAACGTCGATGAGATTCTTATTAAGAAAAAACTCCTAGTTCTTGCCTCCTCAAAACGAGGGAAGAGCATGGATGAAGGAAAGAGTCCGCATTGAGAGGAACTGCCTAACACAGGAGTTCTTTATGAATAATGAAAAGGGGCTTCTCTTAGTATCAGAATCCTTCTGACAAAAGCAACGGCCGCCTGTGCCGACATCTTGCACATTGCCAGGGGAAAGTTGCTCAAGTTAAAAACTCAAAGAGGAGTCTCGCGACTGACCTCTCTCTCAAATGAAGATTTTGGAATCTTCTGACGCCTGGCGTCTGGATCCTTGCGCCTAGCGCCTGGCGTCTGGATAGTTTCCGCGCGCCTGGAATGTTCCGCACGCTAGAAAAGGAGACTCGCTCCTGGAACGTTCCGCTTGCGTGGAAGGTCCCGTGCGCCCTAATAGATCTGAGCGCCTCTAGTCTTGTTATACGAGCCTCTTGCCAGTAAACGTTCAATGGAAGCATCTTCTGATTGCCACTCTATTATAAGGCTCCTTAGTTAAGCCATCTGTTTTCTCTTTGAAGGCGCCTTGCGCCAAGAAAAAAGTTCTGGAACGCGGCTCGCACTCAGTTGCTGGAACGCGGCTCGCGTTTAACTGTATGAACGAGGCTCGCGCTAGTATGTTGGAACGCGGCTCGCGCTAGTCTGTTGGAACGCGGCTCGCGCTAGTCTGTTGGGAACGTGGCTCACGCTAGCTTGCTGGCTGGCTCTCAGCCTCTCGCTCAGTGAGTCAGTGTTCTCTTATTCAGAGAACGAGCCAGATCGTCCGAACTCCAAACATGTACATTCTTCGTCTTTTCGGATGTAGATGAAGAAACTGAAGAACAGACGCACTTTTTAAATTTTTAAAGGATGCCTTTCCAATGGCTATCCCTGGCAGTCTGGGACGTTTTACAGATCCTGCCGAGGGAACGCCCGATCGGTGGGGATTCTCCATAACCTCCGTAAGGCTTTCGACTTTCCTTCTCCTCTGGGCTTGTTGAGTTTGGAAGAGGTCTAGGCCTGAGAGCGAGACAGAGCCGATCGAAACGCACCCTCTACTAATTAGGACGCCTTTCAATGGCGAACTTGGCAGTTCTGGGACGTTTCTACAGAATCCTGCCGAGGGGACGCCTGATCGAAGGGGATTCTCCATAACCTCCGTAAGGCTTTCGACTTTCCTTCTCCTCTGGGTATGTGAGCTTGGAAGAGGTCTAGGCCTGGGGAGCGAAACAGAGCGATCAGAACGCACCCTCCACGCACTAACACTAAAATCACTTCTTACCTTTCAATAGCTCGTATTTTGAGCTACATTCCTTTGTCTTCAATTTGCAATATGAATTTGAAGATTCTGTGAAGTAAGAAGGAGATGAGGATACCACACTACTAGTATTGTTAATGCTCTAACTGCTCGTTAGTACGAGAGCTATATAAACTTCTAAAGGAAGCGTAACTATTCTTTCCTTACATCCTCAAGAAGGAAGTTAGCTCAATCAATTCTAACATTTACTACACGTTATTATGAATATTAAAATTTTCCTTCTTGCAAACTATGTGAGTGTCTACCGAAAAGTTCGGTAGTTACACGTAAACAATTCTTCGAAATTTTCGAAGCCAAAGTTATAAAAACAAATTAATATGCGTATGCCGAACCAAAGATCCAGTACTTCCCTGCAAAAGATAGCCCAGTAGATCGATGGCGATGAAATCCAAAAATCAAGTCAGGAGGAACTGCAAACGTTGTTTACATTCCAGCGACAGAAAATTATGAATTAGGAAAACGGTATGGTTCCTATCCCCGCCACCCAGCGGCCGGGGGGGTAGAATCAACCTGACGCCTACCTGCCGCGTGTGCCGCGAAATTCGAATTTCTGTCGGACGACGGAGTAATAGCTATGTATATATCTGACAGGTAAGTTGAATGTATAAAAATGCTTATAACTGCCTATCTTGAAAGTTCAGATACCAAATGTATACCTTTAATAATATCCTACTTCAAATATACCTAAAATTACTAACCTATTACTGCATTAATCTTTGAGGTTATATTATTAATATCATTTCAAAGTCATCTTAAACATTTTACCATTAAAAATATATACCTACAGCCAATAACAGAGAGAGAGAGCATTGAATGGCAACATCATGTATCTGACCATCAAGAGTGAAATTATGAATTATTTCTGAGACCACAGAGAATAATAATGAGAGAGAGAGAGAGAGAGAGAGAGAGAGAGAGAGAGAGAGAGAGAGAGAGAGAGAGAGAGAGAGAGAATAACTCCGACTCCTTTCCCTCCGCCAATTCGTATATCAAACTGTCATTTACTCCCCCGCCCACCTTCCTCCAAGTGGATAAAAAGACTGGGAATTGCTATTTTTAATTAATCTTATTAATATTTGAAAAATAGTTATAAGGTAAATCATTTATTTACACTACAAAACAAATAAACATACATAAAAAAGAGAGAAAGAGAGATGCTATTGTTACTGCTTAATCTCATTAAATATAATATTATTGGTAAACTAGTACTGTATATTAATATTTTACCATAAAATGTAGTAATGTCCTTAAAGATATACTTATACTACATACATTTCCAGCCCAAACAGAGGGCGAGAGTTACCACTAGGACATACTAGTATCTCGTGTAGAGAGAGAGAGAGAGAGAGAGAGAGAGAGAGAGAGAGAGAGAGAGAGAGGGGGTTATCCTTATTTAAAAGACAGAAATGGATAGATTATTGTACTCTCTAAAATACTATCACATATGAATTTTGAAATTAGTTATATTACTACTATTATTATATGCAAAAATATTAATAAACATACACATGTACCATAGATATTCTCTCATCATACTATAATGGGCGTAATGTATGTCTGTTTGTCTGTCTCTGTCATTCAATCACGGCCAAACGGCTGGTCAGATGGGCATGAAACTTGGCAGGGTTATGGTGGGGACCCCTAAGATGGTTTGTAATGGGGTTTCATCCAACCTTCCCCCCGATAGACTTAGCTACTTTACGATTTTTCATACATAATTTCTGTACAACTTCCCCGGAGTTGGCTGGGGTCCAACAACTGTGTTGCCCTCTAAGGATCATGTAAATTTCTCTCTCTTCTCTCTCTCTCTCTCTCTCTCTCTCTTTTACTGAGACTAGCAAACTTACCCATCTGATAAAATACGGGTGCAGAAGTGAAAAATTTATATGTACTATTTATTCAGCAATATTAAAATAAGGGCGATTACATGAATAGTCTCTCTCTCTCTCTCTCTCGTAATGTAATTCAAGGGACGATCACTGAACGCAGAGAAATTCTTATTCATTGTTGTTTCCCCTCTTTTAATGATGTTCTCTCTCTCTCTCCTAAAGTAAGTGAAGGGACGATCAATGAACGTAAAGAAGTTTGCATTCATTATTGTTTACCCTATTTTAATGATTCTCTCTCTCTCAACGTAAATCAAGTAACAAAGACGGTGATGGGATTATCGGATTACTTAGCTCTCAAATCACAAATTATCTCCTCTCTCTTTCTCTCTCTCATTTTTCGAAAGCGAGATAAAATTATAAAATTGTAGTGCATTAATGTCGTTAAATGGCTCTCTCTCTCTCTCTCTCTCTCTCTCTCTCTCTCTCTCTCGTTCCTCACTCTCTGACTCTTTCATTTAACGGAACAGGTATCTTGATTGGTTCGTTTCTTTGTCAATTACTTTGCACGATGATACGAATAATAAAGTATCTTTCTTTTCATTATGTTACTGCAAAGACGCAACTTGTATGTGAGTGCGTTATGGCTACTGATAAATGCTCTTATGATCCTGTGTCTTCCAAAAAAGAGTAGAAAGTAGGAACTTGTCAGTTTCCTTTTTATTATGTCCATTGGCAGGATCAAAATTCCGAAGTAACATTATCGGGCAGTACTTCTTCAACGTTATTTTGTGCACTGGCAGTCCTGATGGATTCAAGTTATTTAAAAAATCTTGCGGATATTGATGATAATTTTCATCTTCTATTGTGTCCGAGCTGAAATATTCGCGACTTTCTCCGGGGATGTTGTACAGAAATTATGTATGAAAAATTGTAAAGTAACTAAGTCTATGTGAATAACCAGCCTCGTTTCACGGCCAGAAACAGCTCGGTTTCAGGGAATCCCTTCTCACCCCCACCCCTCTACAAAGGAGGGGGGTAGGTTGGATGAAACCCCATTACAAACCATCTTAGGGGTCCCCACCATAACCCTGTTAAGTTTCATGCCCATCTGACCAGCCGTTTGGCCGTGATTGAATGACAGACAAACAGACAAGACAGACAGACAGACATTACGCCCATTATAGTATGATATAACCAAGTAAAGTCTTTGTAAATGCATTTTTCAGAACAGCGGCGGACAAGAACAAACATGAAAAAACATCCTCTGATAACGTGGAGGACAGTTACAAAAGCTGCCTTAATTTGTATCATATTTATGTACAAAAATAAAAATACCCTATACATAATATATTTTCACACACATTTCAAACATATAAGCATGAACATTTATAAAATCGACACATCGATCGCTAAATTTGCACTTTTTTCAACTCGATATTTTCGGAAGAGCGGCAGGCGGCGGCTCACAAGAACAATCATGAAAAAATGACAATTTGTCCAAAATTGCATTTTTTCTAACTATACAAACCTGAGGTCCTTTTACAATAGGAAGGTACTAGCGGCAGCTGGATAGGTCGTAAGCTTTCGAACAAGGGGTTCGGTAGTTAACTGCTTGTCCGACAGGCGCGCGCGCGCGACTGGGAGGTAAACAAATCACTTTTGCTTTTGGCCCAAGCAAAAACTGCAGAGTGAGGGGTGGCATGAGGTGGGACTATGTGTAAAAGGACCTCAGGTTTGTATAGTTAGGAAAAATGCAATTTTCGACAAATTGTCATTTGTTCCGACACGGCATACAAACCTTCGGTCCTTTTACAATAGGAAGACTCACTTCTTGGTGGGAGGAATCTGAGTCTTTTGTGAACAGACTGGTGTTCGCCCAACCTTGGAATGCCTCCCTGGTCGTAAGAGCAAGGGAGGGATCCAAGCCTCTGTCCGATTGATCGGGGTGTGCACCGCAGGATCAATGGTCAGACCTCTGGACCAAGTACTAAGAGAGAGGCAAGCGTATCGCTTCGTACCAGCAAACAAGAACAAGTTCC
>NC_087206.1:100963669-101041580 GCF_015104395.2 Macrobrachium nipponense | reverse complement strand
GACCTCCATCCTAAATTCTTTTCCCCTCGAGGAATGAGAATAAGGATTGGAGATCGACCGCCTTCGTTCTCTAGTCAAGAGAGTGAAGGAGAAGTCATTCCCAAAGGAAAGCTTCAATGGTGAACAGAATACGAAGACGATAGTTCAAGCCAAACTGGAAGTTCCCGTCCGTTCTTCTCTATTCAGGTTAATCGCTACTGTGAGATACTCTTCTTTCAGCAGCAGTCTTCTTCCAAATGCTAGAAATTACAGGAATTCGAGCATAAGCGAGGTTCCCGATTATCGTGTAACAATTATCGGGGATTCTCGCTCACTTTGACCGTGGTCTCGCCTAAGTGTTTGGAGATCGTAAAAAACTCAAAACACTCTGAGTGCGCTAGAAATTCCGTAGAATTCTAAGCACTCTGCGAAACCCCCACCGAATTCGTCAAACGATATCGGCTGGTGGTCCTCTCGATTCCCGTAGAAATCGAGAAAGGGGCAGGATCCCTCCTCAACGACCGGGGCTTACGTCAGGTAGGACCCGAAGGTCCCCCCGGTAGCGCAGCCCCTAACGTGGGATCTTACAGAGAAATCTCTGTAGGATCCCTCCCCTTTCCCTTGTAGCCGTAAGGAGAGAGGGAATGGGGGAGGAATTGGATACTGGCTCGCCTTCCCAGCGGAACTAGCAGTTGGAGAAGAAAAGGAGCAGCCATCGCCTTACGGCGATGGCCTCTCAGAGCCTGGGAAAACGTATCGTCAGGAGAAAACGTTTTCCCGAGGAGGGTTACGAACTCATACTGTAGGTAAGGGTCTGCCGCCACTGTGAACGTCGTCTGGGTGGGGCTGATCGACACCTGAACAGGAGAGAGCCGATACCGTCCTCCTCCGACTCATTCCAGTCCTCGTCGAGGTCGAAACCTCTCAGGAGGACCGAAGGGGTATTCAAATACGGTGTCCGAAGACACGTAAAAACGCCTCTGTTGCAGTAGAGGAGGTGGAAGTAGCTTGTTCGGACCGGCCAGAACTGAGAGAGCCTTCTGTCCGGAGACGAGAGACTACCTGGTTTCAACACAGTCGGCAAGCTCCGATCGCGGCAGACCCACCGTCGATTTGGGTTCCCTCTCGGGCCCCAAAACGACTCGAGCCGAGACGGGTCGGGCTCTGCTGGTTGGGAGCGGCGATCCTTCCCAGAGGTCGTTGTGCTGACGAATCCAGCACCATAACCTTGGCAAAGTTCCTCTGGATCTCGGAAGTCACAGCATCTTGCAGAGTAGGACCGTTAAGCCCTTCGAACAAGAGCATATTCCGAGAACCTTCCTCCTAAGAAGGGGGAACAGCGACAGCCCTCTCGGTCTTCTCCATCCACTTGCGCATACGTCCTGGCCGGTCCAAGAACCGTGCCTGGCACGTAGGGCGTCGTGGTGGGATCATGAGGGGCGCACCCCTCACGATCACTCCTCAATACCTCGCTCCATCCCGGTGTAACCCGAGGAGGTTGAAGGTACGGGAGAGGCAGACCTGACGCTCCCTCCTTCGCTCGCTGGCAGAACCAGCAGGCTTGGAGGGCTGCAGGCGATCGTCAACCCGCGGTGGCGATCGAGCTGCAGGCCTGGTCGAAACCGTCTCGCTGTGGAGAACGGCTGGACTGAGCACAGCGGCCCGATCTCGAGTGTCAGAAGAGCTGGTGCTGGTTGCCGTACCCGATCGCTCTCTGTGAGAGCGACGGTCAGGCGACCTGCAGGCTCCACTGTCACGGTGAGACCGGTGCTTGTCCTCACGGCACGTCACGTCGCTGGTTCCAGCCGTGGCTGGCACCGGCGAACAGGGGGAACCATCTTCCCAGCCATCAGCCCGTCCTGGTCGTGACCGTCACGTCCCCGGGTAGCCAGCTGGTGGCGCCGGAGCCGAGAGCGAGAGCTGGTCTGGTGAGAGTCGCGTGAGCGGCTGTCACCAGTCTTCCGCTCCGTGCCGTGAACCTGACGCTGAGCGAGCTCAGAGGTCTGGTTCCTGGCTGCACGGTCGCTGGTAGGCGACCGTACACTCGGTACCTCCCAGCGAACGAGAGGCCGAGACGGACCCTGATGCAGTGGCAGAACCACTGACACCAGGCGAGGAATAGTACCGGTGTTAGCCGGTAACCCCCTCTGGTCCCCGTAGTCTCCTTCCTTGCGGAAGAAGAAGGACGGGGCTCCGCTCCCGAAGGGAGCAGGAGGGACCAGCGGAATGGGAACCCTCCCGTCCCACCGAGGTGAGACGGGTCCCGAGGAAGCTCCGGAGGGAGACTTCTTAGGAGGGAGGAGGCAACCTTCTTCTTCTCGGCTGTTGAAGCCTTAGAAGTCGAAAGAGGAAGAGGCGGCAGCCGACGACGATGAAGAAGATGAAGACGACGACGACGACACCTTCCTCCTCTTCTTCGTCAGCTTCCTCAGGAACAGACGTTAAGATCTGCTATCCAGGGCGGAGCCGGGGCTGCTGTAGCCGAAGCCACAGGGCCCGGACGCACCTGTACAGACAGACCAAAGTCTGGGGTAGTACCACCACGAACAGGGACGACGTCAGCAGGTATGGGCATCTCAGGAACAGCAGGCACAGCCAGCACAGCATCGGTAGGAACAGCCAGCGCAGCAACGGCAGGGACAGCCAGCGCAGCAACGGCAGGGACAGCCAGCGCAGCAACTGCATGGTGAGTCAGCCCAGAATCGGCAGGTACGGCAGGCAGCACCGGAAACACAGGAAGTGGAGCAGCAGCCAGCAACATACTGGTACCGGCGGCAGGTCCAGGGGCGAGCTCTAGGGCAGCGGAAGTGTGGTCGCGGCAGCGCGGCAACCACGAGCGGCGGCGGCACGCCCCCCTCTCGGTACGGCGAACGGCACTTCACAGCGGCTGTAGGCAAGACTGTTACCACGTGAGGCGAGACACCAGGTGAGGAGGGACGTCGTCACCGGCTGGAGGTTCGATATCGTTTGTCGTGGTCACCACTCCATGGGGTGACCGCAGTAGCCCCAGACATAGAACCGCAGCCCTGGACACTAGCACGCCCTGCAAATCGAAGGACGCCCATACCTCATGAAGGTCCACCCTCGTGGCAGTAGCACCTGCGGAAATAACAGTAGTAGTGATTAGTGGGGGGGAAGTCCCCTCGCGCGGCGGGGGTGATCCCCACACCGAACGAGCGGAAGAGCCGAATACAATTGTACATCTGGCACCGGAGCGCCCTTCCCCGCGGGGGGGAGAGAGAGAGAGAGAGAGAGAGAGAGAGAGAGAGAGAGAGAGAGAGAGAGAGAGAGATTCTCGTTCCCCACCCCCGCACAGCACCCATGTACCCAACAATAATAATAAGAGCCCGAGAGCAATCGTGCCCTCGGCACCGAATGCAAGGGCATAAGGATCGATTCCCTGACTGAGCGGAACTTGAACCAAATAAATATTGATGCAATCAATAATAAAAGGAATAAAATGATATTGTTATGATACAATAAAGTTTTATTTTACCTGGCAGGTATATATATAGCTGTATTTTCTGAAGTCCGACAGAATTTAAAAAAACTTCCGACACACCGCAGTGGTCGGCCAGGTGGTTAGTACCATTCCCGCCGCTGGGAGGCGGGTATCAGGAACCATTCCCATTTTCTATTTCATAATTTTTATTTCCACTGTCCCCTGAGGGGAGGTGGGTGGGTACTTGAATATATATATCTGCCAGTTAAGTATGAACAAACTTTATTGTATCATAACAATATCATTTTGTCTCATGAACTACCTGTCAGATATATATATATAGTTGAACCCCACCGTTGGAGGTGGGAAGGGACAGAATAGAAGGATTTTGGGACACAAATGCATGCAGATGATTTACATCTTGGTTCCACCTGTTAGCATAGCCGACTTCGTGATTACTGTCACCCAAGTCTGCTTCTGCTTTACTAGAGTTGCCAGCGAGGTAGAGACCTATAAAGCTGGTGCACTCCAGATGATCTGTCACGGGGGCGTGACACAATGTGACTAGACCATATTGACCATACCATGAGGGCTAAGAAGTAAAATAAATATATATATAAATTATATATATCACCACCTGACCAACCTAGCCAAAGTTATGTGTGTTAAACTAAGGCTTCAGAGTTAAGAAGTCGCCGTTGTCAGCGACTCCACAACTAAATTAAGAGCTCTTCCTAACCATTTTCTACAGGATAGGATGAGTAGTACTTCCTTGCCCCAAGATTGGTCTCGCAGACCAGTCTATGGCCCTAGCGAGCAGCAGATCTCATATGCCATCTTCACATCTCGCAGGGAGTGTGAAGTGAACCCAGAGTTGCTTCGCTAAAATATGGTACTCAGGATGTTGCTGAGTGCCATGCTCTGTTGAAATGCTTCCGAGGCCGCGCCCTCACCTCGTGAGCACCCTTCAGATAAAAAATTTCAAATCTTTGTGCAAACACAATGAAGGAGCATTTTTTTTTTTTTTTTTTTTTGAAAGAACTCCTTAACCCTAAAACCAGGATGTACTTCGATATGGGCAAGTCTGGTCTTTTTCGGAAACACTGCAGATTGCCCGACTGACTTCGACTTTCTTGATTTTAAGTAGATAAAACTTGAGAGACCTGACAGGGCACAGGACTTTCTCTGGCTCCTGCCCACTAACTTGTGCCATCCTTGCTTCCAAGATCCTGGCCCAAGGACAAAAAAGGTTTCCATTCTTAGGCCATAACGAAAGGCTTAGAGAGCACACCTCCTTGTGTTCTCTAAAGCCAAAACTTGTGACGATGGCTTAAAATCTCACTAACCCTCTTTGTCGTATCTATGGGTGGTTAGAAGAAGGCCTTCCTGATCACATACAAGAAGTTAACAGGCAGGAGAGGTTCGAATGCTTTGACATCAAGAACTTCAGACTACGTCTAAGTTCCATATTGAAGCTTCGATCCGGAAATGCACAGTCTGTACTAAAGTCAGGTGAACGACCAGTTGACCAGTCAGACGATCAAGGACAGCAAGGCTGTACCCTGAAGACCAAAAGGCACTATTCTTAGCTGAAGGATGAGTGTCTGGACTGCCTGGGCGATTCAATCTAAGCAAACCTTGGGGGTGTATCAACGCAACCCAACGTCGTCCGCAATCGACTTCGTCAATAAGAAACTCAGGGCTACTATATGTCGCCTGATCTCGCACGAGTGTCTGACTCCGAGAAAACAACAGGCGAGACAAAAAGTAGATGGTGAGCTAGAATCGAGATTCCACAGACCTCAATGATCGTGAAGGTCTTTGTTGTTTGACAGATGCAAATCTGTCAAACAACATTCTCTGTTGTCTGTTCGCACTGGCAGAATTTTCAAAACTCTCGGCAACCGCTAGACCACTGGTAGTTCAGGTATCTCCCCCACGTTCCCGTGGCGCTGGTACTTGGAACTATCCCGTTTTCCTCAGATTTTTCTCTGAACCCTGTCTCCTGAGGGGAGGAGGGTGGGAATTTAATTATATATACCTGCCAGGTAAGTATGCATAAAACTTTATTGTATCATAACAATATCATTTTTATGCATGACACTTACCTGGCAGGTATATATATAGCTGATTGACACATTTGGAGGTGGGTCACAGACAGCAATATCGTCATAATTCAAAAATTAACTAATTTTTTAAATTATTTATTAAGTTCCTTACCTGCTAAGGTAGCTGACTTCGTAGGTCCTGCCTCTTAGCCTGCTAAACCTTAGTAGCTCTCAACTAGGATGTGACCTGTTTGTTGAGAAAGCTAACAACAAGGGTCTGACAACTGGACGTGACCAATTTGTTGACAGGAAACCCTAGCCCTCTCTTACCAGGGGCATCATGCTAGGATAAGTTAGACCACCTGAACCACACACAAAAGCTAACGTAACACATTACACTTCACATACTGAAGAGGAAATAACCCTCTCAGACAACCTAAAAAGAACACCACTTAATTAAAATACCTAGCATGTTAGTAATCTATCGAGACGATTCGTACGGACTTTTGCAATCCTGTAACGAACCTCTAGATGATCTGTTTACATTCTACGCTTGTTGTTATAATAGGCTCTTTCTCGTAAACTCGAGCAGGACCGAGAGAAGATACTTCTTAAGATATGAGAGAGCTGTGGAATAAATCAGAGTTGATGTGGACCACTGGTTCCAAAAACTCGTTTCGAGGACTGGAGGGACGACCGAATTGCATTTACTTCTTTCAGATTAAGATCCAGGACATCTGAAACACTATCCAGATGTCCGGCACCTCCTTTCTATCATGACGCCACTGAGAGATGTTCAGAATAATTCCTAGATCTTGAATAATATTTCAGTTTTCCCGGTAGTAAAAAACTGTGGTCTGAATTGCAGTCTATTCGGGGAAACAAACTTCTTCAGGAAGGAAATGGTCCCCAGCAAGCTCATCCATTCCCTCCCCGAGTATGCTTAACTTCCCTATAAGGCTGCGCTTTGCCTAAGCAGGAGAGCATATAAAAGTGCAATGTTGCGGTAGACTCGTAGTTCTATACCGTGCGGTAACGAGCACCGAAAGATTAAGAGATAACTCTGTTGAACATAGTAAGGCAAAACTAATGCAAACGTTTATTCATTCACGTAAGAAATCCCCTCAATCTTAGGCTAAAGTCCGTGATTGTAGACAGAGATACAGTTAGTCAGTCAATCCCCGCAGGAGAGACGTAACCGACCAGCACAGAGATACGGTTAGTCAGTCAATCCCGCAGGGAGAGAGAGACGTAACCTACCGCGCATGACCGCGCACGATCTGTTACTGGCTCGGTTAGAACTTGGACAGTCAGACACAGCAGCAGCCAGCAGCTTACGAACGTCGTCTCTTAACTTTATGTCTGGGTTGCCAGCTACCCTATTCTACGAAGAAATAGGTCCGTTATTTTTTGAAACAAAAAGAGACTCTCAAGCTGGTATATTTAAGCGAAACAGAAAACGCTAAATATATAGATGCGTTTGTGTCGTCAGAACACTACCATACAACGGTAAAAGATAAATCGGAAACTCCTGGAAGGCTGCAGGGAGTGACGATTAAATGTCCTTAAAATAGTAGACAATAGACCTCTCGGTTGCCATCCGAAGAGGTAACAACAGCAAGCGTGTATGACTGAACCAACCAGTAGTAAAATAACGCAACGGCAAAAAAATTTTATTATATCACAATAAAGTTTGTTCATACTACCTGGCAGACAATAATATAGCTGAATTCGGAAAATACAGCTACAAGTACATATCTGACAGGCAAGTTTCATGAACAAAACTTAGAGAATCGAAGCAGACAGCTCAAGCTTCTTAAGATACTGGACATAAGCGTTCATGATGTAGTCTACCAGTCTATTTCTTGTACGAGTCTGCGAATGAGGAAGGAGAGCTCTTCCGAACCTTGTCCTTATTCGCTTACGCAATATCAAGTTAATGAGATGTTGGTCAATGAGTGAAACTAACCCATTAACGGTACAGAGAGATATTTTGTCAATGAGGGGAGACCCACTTAACTTGACAAAACAATAGTATATTTGTCAATGGGGGAAAGTCACTGAATGACAAAACGTAATCCAGGAAGTCGAGCCTTTTATTTTTCGATTCCCGTCTCAAAACAAGGAAGGGCCAGAATCCTGTTAAGAGACTGGGCTTACGGTAGGTAGAACGACAATGCTCAATCGGCATGGAAGTCTCGACTAGAAACTAACAAAATCTATCATCTGAAAAACCCTTTCAGATGGTCTAAAAAGCTTTAAATTATTGGCAGTATGGCAAAGGAAGTCCTGTCTTGCGCTTTCCTGAAGAGCGTCCTTTTGATGAGTGCCTTTGCAAGAATCCTACTGAACGTTGCCGAAATCCTGACGTTCAGGACGTCGAGCCCTTTACATAACCCGTAACTGTCTTATCTCAAAGTCTTGACTGAGGTAGAGAAAACGAGATCTTCCCTTGAGCTTTCCTTAACTCCATCCACCTTTGCGAAAAGCAATATAATATTGACAGAGACCTCTGAATTCACGAAACCGAGGTCTTGCTGGGTTTCGAAGACGAAGTTCTGTTCACTTTCTTGAGCTCAAATCTTAAACAAGAGCTTGAAGAGTTCAACAGAAACATTCTGGTGCGCTCTCGGCGTCCACTGGCGAGGACGCTCGGCGTCCGGGCCCGCGCTCGGCGTCCACTGGCGGGACGCTGGCGTCTGGTGCGGCGCTCGGAACCACCTGGCAGACGCTCGGCGTCCTGGTGCTGCGCTCGGCGGCCACTGGCGAGGACGCTCGGCGTCCACTGGTGAGTGCGTCCATCCCCCGAGCGTCCTGTTCAAGCCGATCGTCCAAATAAGCGTGCAGAAAAGCGTCACGCTCCTGACAGGCGTCAAAAAACAAGCGAGAGAAACTGCTTCTTTTCCTATTTCTTGGTGAAAAGAAGTACACGTGATCAGGCAACTTTCGCCTTCTTACTTCTCACTGAAACACATAACGGGAGAAGGGACGTGAAGCGTCCTCTTCTATAAAGCTTCTTAGAGGCGCGAGTCCTTCCGAGAGCTCCAACCCTTGTGCGGGGAGGGACGCCTCGGAGGACGAGAAGCAATCTTTCAGGATTTCGTGCATGTGCACGCACTTTGGCCAGTCTGGGGATTTTCATCAGAAACTGCCCGAAAGGCACGCCCAGATCGGTGGGGCCGGGTTCCCTGTAACCCTCCTTCGGCTTTCGACATGCCCTCTCCCTTGGTTCTGGGAGTTCGACAGAGGTCTAGACCTAGAGGCGTTATAAGGCCGATCTGACGCACCATCCACTACACAAGGGGCACTGTCACTGCACTTAGCCACTTCACTATTGCTCTCTAAAGCAAGCACTTTCGATTCTAAGTTACGAATCGAAATAGTATAAGAGAAAGGGCAATAACCTCTACAGACACTGTTTAGGGCCCGAAGGCAACATTACAGGGTTAGGCGTAACAAAAACAGAAGTAGAACTCTTCACAACAATGAAGGAGAGCGATCACCTCTCGCAGGGGACATAGTCATAACCCGTAGGCCATACTACAGCGTTAGGCAAAATAAAAGTCTACCGGAAGGTTAGCAGTATCACTACCCTGACTTTCGTAATTGATTAATTGCGTACATACTAACAAACTTTTTCCTTACGGAATTAGACACGTTTTACTGATTAATTGCGTACATACGAATCATACTTTTTCCTTACGGAATAGATACATGTTTACTGATTAATTGCGCCCCCCAAGTGCGGAACTACCGAAGCTTTCGGTAGCCACACCCTATCTTTGCAGACAACACCCTCTGAAACTAGCCTAACTAGATTCAGATATCTTATGCAAAAATGAATCAAATTCAAATCAATTTAAGATAGCGTATGCCTAGCCACAAATCCAAGTAAATAAATTAAAAGACAATTAGGATACTTAGCGGCAAATGAAGTTTCCAAAATCCTAAGCCGGAGGTACTGAAAACAGGTGTTTTCAGTACCGGCGACAGAAAATTTATGAATAGAAAATGGGAATGGTTCCTGATACCCGCCTCCCAGCGGCGGGAATGGGTACTAACCACCTGGCCGACCACTGCGTGTGTCGGAAGTTTTTTTAAATTCTGTCGGACTTCAGAAAATACAGCTATATATATACCTGCCAGGTAAGTGTCATGCATAAAAATGAAAAAGAATCTTGCATTACGATTCACTTCACAATGAATAAGGGCTCGGATCGAGGGCATTTGCGCCCCTCGGGTACCGAAGCGCAAGGGTTTAAAAGGGTATCCATTCCCGATGAACGGAAACCTTGATCCATAATGAATTGATGCAATCAAAATATATATGAAAATGAAAAAGAATACTGCGCTTGCGATTTCACTTCATACAAAATAAAAAGGGGAAGGATCAATTCCCGGGAAATAGCGGAAACATTGATCCAAGTAAATAATGCAATCTCAATAAAATATGAAAATGAAAAAGAACTGCACTTGCGATTTCACTTCATTCAAATAAAAAGGGGAAAGGATCAATTTCCGGGTAAGAGCGGAAACTGATCCAAAATGATATTGTTATTTTACAATAAAGTTTTGTACATACTTACCTGGCAGACATATACTTAGCTTACGTCTCTGACGTCACGACAGAATTCAAAACTCGCGGCTAACGCGACAGGTAGGTCAGGTGATCTACCTTACCCGCCGCTGGGAGGCGGGTGTAAGAACCATCATACCTTTCTTGCCAGATTTTTTCTCTCTTATACCTGTCTCCTGAGGGGAGGCTGGGCGGGCCATCAATCGTATATGTCTGCCAGGTAAGTATGTACAAAACTTTATTGTAAAATAACAATATCATTTTTGTACATGAACTTTCCTGTCAGACATATACTTAGCTGATTGACACCCTTGGTGGAGGGTACAAGACAGAAAATAACAAAGAAAAGGTAAACAACACCTGTTGTAGGATAAAAATAACCTTGGTTCTTACCTGTTTAGGCTGAAGACTTCATAGATACTGTCTATTAGTCTGCATAGCCATAAGAGCTACAGCGAGGGCGTGACCTACAGCTGAAAAGACTCTTTGGGTCTACTAACGGGACTTGATATCCGCTTACTTAGTAGAATCCAAGTCGGATCATGTCAATGGGGGTTCGCCCTCTTCTATGACAGAACCTGTCCACTACCAACGCAGGGAGCTTCAAACCAAATCCGATCACCTAACCAAACTAACGTTATTAGCATTACGAAACGAAAAAAGATGCCTACCTGCATCATTTTTCATACAACCATATGACTCAATTACCAAAAAAACAAGGGAAAAAACTACTAAGGATATGTTCCAGCTCCCTGCCCAGCACCGAATCCGCCGATACGTACGGGCCTAACGCGAAGCACTCGTATACGTAATACTGACGTCTTTTAGTTAGTGGTTGGCGAATACTGAATTACATCTCCAGAATGTAGTTTTCATCAGATTCTGAAGAGACATATTCTTCTTAAAGCCAAGGAAGTGGCAATTGCTCTTACTTCATGAGCCTTGACTTTTAGGATCTTGAATGTTCCTCATTACAAGCTTTATGTGCTTCTTTCACAACACTTCTAATGAAGAAAGACAGCGCATTTTTCGACAATGGTCTGCTGGGGTCCTTTACAGAGCACCATAGTCTATCCTCAATGCCCTTAAGGGTTTTCTTCTTCTGAAGGTAGTATTTTAAACTCCTAACAGGGCAAAGAGTTCTTTCAGGTTCTTCCCCTACTATGGCAGATAAACCACGAACCTCAAAGTTCCTTGGCCACGGATTTGAGGGTTCTCATTTTTTTGCCAAAAACGAAGGAAGGAAGGAACAAACCACGGAATCTCCTTTGAAACCTACCCTTCCCTTCTAGGGCATGAAATCTCACTAACCCTTTTATGCTGATGCTAAAGCCATTGGAAAGAAACAGAGCTTTCCTCGTGAGATCTTTGAAGGAGGCTAAATGTGGTGGTTCAAACCTAGCGGACCTCAGGAAACGAAGAACCACATCCAGATTCCAACTTGGAACTTCGCTCGAGGTTTTCTTGGAAGATTCAAAAGGATCTTAATAGATCATGAAGATCTTTGTTATTCGAAAGATCTAATTTCCTATGTCTGAATACGCAGCAGCATGCTTCGGTATCCTTTGATAGTAAGAGTAACTACCAAACCGCATTTTTCTCTGAGGAAAACTAGGAAATCTGCTATCTGAGTCACAGAGGTACTGGAAGAGGAAAACTTCTGGTTCCTGCACCAACGGCGAAAGACGTCCCACTTCGACTGGTAGACTTTAAGGGTCGAAGGTCTTCTAGCTGAGGCGATAGCCTTAGCAAGCTTTTGTCGAAAACCCCTTCGCTCTGACAAGACTTTTGACAGTCGAAAGCCAGTCAGATTGAGAGCGGGGAGGTTTCTGTGATACCTGTCGAAGTGGGGTTGTTTGAGCAAATCTTGTCTTTGTGGAAGTGCTCTTGGAAAGTCCACCAACCATTCCAGTACCTCTGTGAACCAATCTTGGGCGGGCCAGAACGGAGCTACTAGCGTCATTCTTGTCCTCTCCGAGATAGCAAATTTCTTGAGGGTTTGTCCTAGTACTTGAAGGGGGGAAAGGCGTAGACGTCTAGCCCTGTCCAATCTAGGAGAAACGCATCCACTGATACTGCTCCTGGGTCTGAGATCGGGGAGCAGTAAAGTTCGATTCTTGCGTTCTTTGCTGTTTGCAAAGAGATCGATGTGAGGTCTGCCCCATCTTCTCCACAGGTCTTGGCATACTTCTGAGTGGAGGGTCCACTCGGAAGGCAGGAGTTGATTCTTCCTGCTCAGGAGATCGGCCCTGACGTTCCTTTCTCCCTGTACGAATCTGTGAGAAGACTGATCTTCCTTGTTTGAGACCACAGCAGAAGATCCCTTGCTGTTTCGTACAGGGAGAAGGAGTGCGTCCCCCCCTGTTTTTTTGATGTACGCCAAGGCTGTTGTGTTGTCCGAATTGACCCCCCCCCCTTTTTTTTTTGCACTACTGCATTTCGGACGTGGGGCGGGGTTCGAAGGCTTTCAATGCCATCCAGACTGCCATCAACTCTTTCTTGTTGATGTGCCAGGACACCTGATCCCCCTTCCAGGTGCCTGACACTTCTCTTGTCCCGAGTGTCGCTCCCCAACCTGCCTCCGATGCGTCGGAAAACACACATGGCTGGGGTTTCGGCATGTAGAGAGACATTCCTTCCACAAATCGAAGTGGTTGTTCCACCACCGAAGGACTCTCTTGATTTCCCTTGAGATCTTGAAGGAGAACTCCAGATCTAGGGGAGAAGACGCCTCCAGTTCTGGTATAGGAAGAACTGTAGAGGCCTGAGATGCAACCTTCCTAGAGAAACGAATTGCTCCAGCGAGGAGAGTGTCCCAGCAGACTCATCCACTCCCTCGCTGTGCATGCATCTTTCTCTAGGAAGGTCGTTATTTTCTCGTAGCAACGAATGCTATCCGCCTCCTGGCGACGGGGGAAAAGCCCGAAAAGCCAGAGAAGCTATTTCGAATCCCCAGATAAGATCCCCTCTTGACTGGGGAAATTAATTGAGACTTCTGGAAGTTCACCAGAAGTCCCAGCGAACTTGCCAATGTAAGGGTCTTTTGAAGGTCCTCCAGACATCTTTCTTGAGACTCTGCTCTGATTAGCCAGTCGTCGAGATAAAGCGACACCCTCACTCCCTCCAAATGTAGCCACTGCGCCACGTTTTTCATTAACCCCGTGAAAACTTGGGGTGCAGTTGATAGGCCTAAGCACAAGTCCTTGAATTGGAAGATGTTTCCTCCCATCATGAATCGTAGATACTTCCGTGAAGAAGGATGGATCGGCACATGAAAGTAAGCGTCCTGAAGGTCTAGAGACACCATCCAGTCCCCTGGACGAAGGAGCCGCTAACACTGAGGAAGTTGTCTCCATGGCGAACTTCCTCTTTTCCACAAAGACGTTCAGGGCGCTTACATCCAACACCGGTCTCCATCCTCCTGAGTTCTTCGAACTAGAAAAGTCTGTTGTAAAAGCCCGCAGAGCGGGGATCTTTCACTAGTTCTATAGCCTCCTTCTCTAGCATGAGATCTACTGCTAGAGAAAGGGCTTGATTCATGATGGGGTCCTTGTACTTGGCTACCAACTCCCTCGGAGTTGTCGTCAATGGTGGTCTTGACGAGAAAGGAATGAGGTATCCTTTGCTGACAATCGATAGGGACCAGACGTCGGCAAATTTCAGTAGTCTGGCACCCACTGATGTCTGGAGTCCTTGACCGGCCGTATGTTTCTTCCCCTCTGACTGACTTAGAGAAGGTTTTACCTCTCTTAAAAGGTCTAGTCCCTCTGGTTGCAGAACCTCTGACAGCGGGTCCTCCTCGAAAGGGCTCCTGTCTCAGAGGAGTCTCTTTCTTGGTCTTGGGTTGGAAGACAGAGCGAGGTTTCCTGGCCGCCTGGGCTAACATGTCCTGAGTAGCCTTAGCTGAAAGGGCACTCGAGACATCTTGGATAATTTTCTTGGGGAACAGAAGAGGAGAGAGTTGAGCATACAAGAGCGAGGCCCTTTGTGCATGAGACACTGCCTTCGTGAGAAACGAACAGTAGACCGACCGTTTCTTAAGCACTCCAGCTCCAAACAGTGAGGAGACTTCACTCGATCCGTCTCTCACTGCTTTATCCATGCAAGTGAGTACACAGTTAAGATCTTCAGGAGACAGAGCATCTGGGGGTCTTGGTCTTATTAGCCAGAACACCTAAAGACCAATCAAGGAAGTTGAAAAACTTCCAGGACTCGGAACATCCCTTCAGTAAGTGGTCAAGTTCGTTCATTCCCCACGTAGTCTTGGCGGACAAGAGGGCGGAACGACGAGCAGCATCCACTAATGAAGAGAAGTCCGAGTCCGCAGACGAAGGGAGAGCGAGGCCTAAAGGTTCTCCCGATTCGTACCAGAATCCAATCTGCCGGTCAGTTTAGACGGAGGGAAAGAAAAACCGTCTTCCCTTTCTCTTCCTTAGAAAGGAGCCATTCCCCAAAACCTCTCAGCGCCTTCTTCATGGAAACAGTAGGTTTCATCCTTACACAAGACGAAACCTTCGACGTCTTCGAAGTGGAGAATAACGAAAGAGGAGAAGGGGGAGCCACAGGAGAAAGGATATCTCCAAACTCTTGCAGGAGTAAACTCTGTTAGTTTCTTATAGGAGGAAACTGAGGCGTCTTGGTCCTTCTTCTTCTGAGGGGTCCTGTTCCTCCTGAGCTGAAGAGCCCTCCTGATCCTTAGAGGCGCGACTATCCTTAAAGGAGTCTCTAGAGGAAGTTAGACGTATACGTCTTGGAGACAATGCTTCAGGCAAGTGTCTACTTGCAACATCCTTCTTGTCTGGAGGAGTGCGTTTCCCAGATCCTTGAAGCCTAATAGGAGTCAGGCGGCAGTCAGGTGCAGAGCGCCTGTTTGAAGAAGAACTTCTATCAGGCTCTTGGCGCCTATCCAAAGGAGAGCGGCTACCAGGCGAACGGCGCCTGCCATACGAAAAGCGCCTACCAGGCTCTTGGCGCCTGAACCGAGGCGAGAGAATCTCTGGCGACGAGCGCCTACTAGGTGAGCGCCTACCAGGGGAGAAGCGCCTGCTAGGCTCTCGGCGCCTGACTCGAGGCGAGTAAAAGTCGGGAGACGAGCGCCTGCCAGGCGAAACGCGCCTAACAAGCTCTTGACGCCTGTCCAGCGAAGGGCGCCTGTCCGATTTAGGGCGCTTGTCAACCGAGAGTGGAGGCGAGACGAGGAGCGGCTACGAGGTGAGTAGTGCCTACTAGGCTCTTGGCGCCTGTCAAGGGGAGCGATCCTGTCTCGAGAAGAGCGTCTGTAGGGTGAGGATCTCCTACGCGCAGTTTGCTCCTTGTCCGAAGGAGAAACTTGTCTGTCAGGCGAATGTCGCTTAGACGCAGATGTGATCTTGTCCGAAGCAGAAAGCCTCCTGCGAGAATCCGAACGCACAGGTGAGCGCGCCTCTTCCGTCGAATAGCGAGAGTCAGGAGAGGGGAGCCTGGACTTCTTTACAGAAGCGAGACGTCCTTCCTACGACGAGAAGACACGCAAAGAGAGCCAGCCAGAGCCGAAATCTGCGCCTGAAGGTTAGCCAACTACCTTGCAGGAGAATTCACAAACTCGTGAACAGGAGACGAGGCTCGATCTCCGCTCGGGGAACGATACTCCTGAGATCTCTTACGCTTCTTCGCTTCCACCTCAGGCTCTTCCGAAAAAACTTCAGGGCTGGAAGGGCGGGCGCAGGGAGCGTTCCAGGCTCTCTTCGAAGGGCGCGAGGCTTCCGAAGAGCTCCATCCTCTTTTAGGAGAAGGCGAAGGCGACGACGAGAAGCACTGGCGCAAAATTTCTCTCTTGGAGCGATCCAAGGTAGCCTGGGAACGATCAACATGAGCTACCGAGGGGACGCCTGACCGTTGGGGATGCTCCCTAACCTTCCTGCGGCTTTCGACTTTCCTCCTCCACTGGGACTGGGAGTCTGGAAGAGGTCTAGGCCTGGAAGCATTAGGGAGCCGATCAGACGCACCCTCCACTGCACTGGGTTCACTGCACAAATCACTATTGGAATCACTCTTACCTTCTAGTTGCTTGATTTTCCTCTTCATACTGCAAATGGTGGCTTTCATTGAGGCCACTTCCGAAGGCGCATCTTCGGCTTCGGTGCAGGGAGCAGGAGCTGAAACTGACAAAAGGAGCTACTTCTAAAATAGGATTATCTACATCCAACTCGCTAATACGAGATCTACTACTGCTCCTGGAAGAAGCTTTCCTAACTTTATCCTTTTCAAGCTTCCTCAAGTAGGAAGACAAAGACTTCCATTCATCCTCATTCAGCTTTTCACATTCATTACAAGGGTTATTAAAGGTGCATTCATTCCCTCTACACTTCAAACATACCGTGTGAGGGTCTACCGCAGCTTTCGGTAGCCTCACCTTACACTCAGTCATACAACAAACTCTAAACATAGCAGTTTTCTTAGTATCAACATCAGACATCATGAATCCAAGAAAAATCCAAAGAAAAATCCAAAGAAAAGTCCAATAACTGTCCACAAATCACGAATGCCAGGCCAAAAGATCGGGTACTTCACCAAAAGTCCGTAGAAACAATCCAGGGCGAAAACGAGAAAAGAATCCAACTGTCAAGAGGTACCGACAACAGGTGTGGTCGACACCGACGACAGAAAAAATCTGGCAAGAAAGGTATGATGGTTCTTACACCCGCCTCCCAGCGGCGGGTAAGGTAGATCACCTGACCTACCTGTCGCGTTAGCCGCGAGTTTTGAATTCTGTCGTGACGTCAGAGACGTAAGCTAAGTATATGTCTGACAGGAAAGTTCATGTACAAAAATGAGTATTGCTACAATCAAAATAAATATATGAAAATGAAAAAGAATACTGTACTTGCGATTCCACTTCCATACAGAATAAGTTTTCGTGCCGAGCGCATTCGCTCGGCAACGAGCATACAGGTCAAAAAAAAATAAATGAAAAGGGCACTTACTTACGATTTTCATCTACACATTTCCAACCAAAATATAAGCTCAGAGCGAGCGCTCTCCCGCCCTCGGCACCGAGCATACACAATACGAGGATCATTTCTGGGAAAAATGAATTCCCGCACTTACGCCCTTCAGTCCCGGCACTCGGGTAATCGGAGGGCGTGGAGAAACCAAGATCCTTTAATTCACAATTGAATTCAATGGAAATAAATATGAAATGATTGTACTTACAATTCAGTTTCACTAGATAAATAGAAAAAGAAAAACACAACCATGCGAAAGCAACGACGATGAAGCGGGCAGAGAGCGATGATACACGTCTACACGCCAGCAGGCCGAAAGCAAAAGTGATTTGTTTACCTCCCAGTCGCGCGCGCCTGTCGGACAAGCAGTTAACTACCGAACCCCTTGTTCGAAAGCTTACGACCTATCCAGCTGCCGCTAGTACCTTCCTATTGTAAAAGGACCGAAGGTTTGTATGCCGTGTCGGAACAAACAACCTCTTTGATAACTGAAGGGCAGTTTCAAAAGCTGCCTTTGTATCATATTTCTGTGCAGAAATAAAAATACCCTATAAGTAATAGACATTTTAAACATAAAAGCATGAATATTTATAAATCAACACATTCATAGCTAAATTTGAACTTATTTAACTCTATATTTTTGGCAAAGAACAGCATCAGAGGCATACCCTAATACCTATGTAATAACTCTCAATAAAATTTTTTAATATCATTTGCATAACCTTTATGGTCTGAATGGTATTTTTACAAATGTATGTACTTGTTTGACACAATGGCGGTAGCGGCGCTGTTAACCGATAATTGTACATAAAAATACCTTAAAGGACCTTATTTTTTTTAATGAATATTTTTGACGACAGCCGTAAAACCGATTCGCCGCTGAGCGATTTAGCAGTTAACCACAGGCCACCTGTACATACAATATTATTGGATACAGTGAAATATTGTACAACTTTTTAAAAGATTCATGGAAAAGATGCATATTTGTTACGTTTTTATTTTATAATTATACATAGCCCTCGGCAGCCTGACATAGCTCAATTATGCTGATGTCGGACCGAATCTGATTCTCGTTTCGTGTCCAATGTTTTTTTGTTTACCGATATATCATAGTCAGAATGCACTGAACCTCCAGAATTGGCTTATATTGATAAATTACTATGCCTTGTACTGTACATATTTGCATGTATACGGTATACCTTCGTGTACGCTAGGCTAACTCTTGTTAATGTTATTCAATTTCTCTTTGAATAATTACTATACTATATAGTTAGAATATAGTATTTAATCCAAAGGCCAAGCACTGGTACCTATGATGTCATTCAGCACTGAAACAGAAACTGGGAGTGAAAGGTTTGAAAGGTGTTAGGAAAGGGCAGAAATTAAGATGGAAGAGAGAGAATATGAAAGGAGGAACAATAAATTCATAAAAGGGGTGGAGCTAGGCGCCAAAGGCACGCTGCAGAGAACCTTAAGTAATCCCTACAGTGCATCACATGAGGATATGCTGACGGCACTAAACCCCTACGGGATATTATACCGTATATGTATAAAGTATACTGTGAAGTGTAGGCTAGGCTACCCTATATGTAAAGATGGTACCGATTACCCTAATGTAGGCTAGGCTTTATTTCAGATACAATTTTTCCAACATATGATGGGTTTTTTGGAACCTAACCCAATCATAAGCAGGAAAATACCTGTAGTCTCATTTGAGGCCGAAGCCCCTCGAGAAGAAAGTTCAAAGAGGGATTCTATGTCTGCTACTGTACATACTTGGACCCTAAGGTCCAAGACACAAGGATGGTACCTGACCAAGCATCAAGGGCAGTCTTCTTGCCTTCCAAGTGCACATGATTCCAAAGAACCCGAGTGCTTGGTGAGTGACAGAAATTCTCACAAATCCAACCTTCTCGATGGGACTTCCTAATCTCATAAGAGCAAACATCGGAAGTGATCACTCTCTCACATTCCAAGTGCTTGTGATTCCAAGGATTCCAAGCGCTCGACGAGCAATTGCTTGGCATGACTGCCGAATTTTGTAAGAAGAATAATCGGGAGCGGTGCTCTCTCGACTTCTGAAGAAATCGAGGAAGAACAGGCACAGAGCCAGTCTTAGATGCAGACTTCTAAGAATTGGATCAAGAGCTCAACTTAAAAGATCACGCACTCAAGGCCCCCAAAACGCAAGACCGAATAGAAGAATGCGAATTGGACCCCGCCCCAAGGGTGTATAGGGCTAATGAGAGAACCACTGCCTCCTAGGAGAGAGGCCACCTGTCAGTAGTTCCGTAGAACTTTCAAAGAGAACCTCCTCCCTGCCTCTCCCAGTGTTCCAGGTGTTCGAATCCTCAGTGCTAGTTTGTGTATGGTGTCTTCACGTGACTTCTGAACCATGTCGAGAGTGAACTTCTATCACCAGAAATACACATCTCTGACCCCTCAGTGGAATGCCCGAGAATCGAACTCGTGGCCACTGAGGCGGCAGGCAAAGACCATACCAACCAAGCCACTGAGGCGCTCTCACAGTGCTAGTGGTAGTGCTGGTAGGAAGAGACGAGACATGTGAATGTCTTGCCTTTCTTTCGCACGTGCCTGAACCTGTAGAGAATATTCTCCGTCAGCAGCTTGGGATGCTCGCAATTCATTAGAAACACGAGCACTTGAAGCAATTTGCGAACGAGTGCCCAACACAGCATCAGAGTCTAGAGGCAGAACCTTTACTCTTCAGCATCAGAGTCTAGAGGCAGAACCTTTACTCTTCAGCATCAGAGTCTAATCAGAAGCCTCAAACTCATCAGAGGGAAATCCTGAAGCAGCAGAGGTCGCAGAAGCAGGAACCCTACTTACTCCCAAAAATGAAGGGAGGGAGTTTTGACTCCTCTGAAAATGTCTTTGAATTTGAAAGCAAAAACCCACTCCACACAAGAGGATGGTTAGCACTGTCTTGTGCCCTGCCACTGCAAAATGACAATTTGTCCAAAATTGCATTTTTCCTAACTATACAAACCTGAGGTCCTTTTACAATAGGAAGGTACTAGCGGCAGCTGGATAGGTCGTAAGCTTTCGAACAAGGGGTTCGGTAGTTAACTGCTTGTCCGACAGGCGCGCGCGCGCGACTGGGAGGTAAACAAATCACTTTTGCTTTTGGCCCAAGCAAAAACTGCAGAGTGAGGGGTGGCATGAGGTGGGGCTATGTGTAAAAGGACCTCAGGTTTGTATAGTTAGGAAAAATGCAATTTTGGACAAATTGTCATTTGTTCCGACACGGCATACAAACCTTCGGTCCTTTTACAATAGGAAGACTCACTTCTTGGTGGGTGGAATCTGAGTCTTTTGTGAACAGACTGGTGTTCGCCCAACCTTGGAAGCCTCCCTGGTCGTAAGAGCGAGGGAGGGATCCAAGCCTCTGTCCGATTGATCGGGGTGTGCACCGCAGGATCAATGGTCAGACCTCTGGACCAAGTACTAAGAGAGAGGCAAGCGTATCTCTTCGTACCAGCAATGTAAGAACTTGTTCCTGTACAGGAGCAAAGATAAAGTCATGGTTTTGACTCTTGTAGGCATCCACTTCCCCCCCTTGTAGAAGGAAGTGGTGGATATTCTGCTCCTACCCCTAGTGAAAGGGATAGGATGGGGCTCTGTCATATAGCTCACCGGCATCTCGTCCTTATCCAGCAGGGTAATGACCGTATCCCTCTACCCCACAGGTAGAGGGGTAGAAAAAGATAGAAAGAGAAGCCAGTCACTTTCTCATTCACTATCTATTCATACAGTCACACCAGGACTCGATGCTGTTCAGCCTGCTAGGGTCTGGGTTAGCTAGACGACATGTTGAGCAGCCACCACGGGTCCTAAGGAAACCGATCCAAGGACCTATGGGCAATATCCAAGAGGTATAAGGAAGGTGCCGGTAGTCTGGTTGTACCGACCCACCCCTGCCTTCCAATAATGCGCCACGGAGAAGTTCTTACGAAACGCCAACGAGGGGCCAATACTTCTGACTTCGTGAGCTCTCGGACGGGACGTACGGATGTCGTCACTACCATCAGCCTCATACGCCCTCCTGAAGACCTCACGCAGCCAGGACGAAAGAGTGTTCTTGATACTTCTTTCTTGGTGACCCCGTTGCTAACGAAGAAGCGTCGACACTCAGGCCCGAGGTGTCGAGTTCTCTTCAGATAGCGCCGTAGCGTCCTCCCAGGACAAAGCAGCATCTCATCCACATCATTATCTGCATGAAGTTCCCGTACTCTCTTCGCCGATGCCAGGTCCAGCAAGAAGAGGGTCTTGTGAGTTCCCTGGTTTGGCAAGACCTTTGGAGGCTGCTCTTAAGCAAGGAGATCTCGAACGAGTTCGAGATGTCCAATCCCGTCAGTTTCAGGACGAGCGTCAAGGCGGCTCTGTATCCTTGACTGTGGGAACTTAGAGGAGCTTCCTCGGCGAAGAAAAACGAGGAAACCGCTACCTGCTGAAGAGTGGCTCTGAGAGGAGATAGGCCCCGTCTACGACACCAACCACAGAAGACGGCCGACTTCCCCTGGTACACAGCTGCAGAGGACTGACGACGTTTCCAGCCATCTCTGTTGCTGCGCTACGAAAAAAGCTTCTCGTTCGCAAGAGATGGTGGATAACAGCCAGCCGTGAAGACGTAGGGACTGGACTGCTCGGTGGTACCGCTCGACGTGTGGCTGGGCGAGAAGGTTGTGCCAATGGGGAATTCTCTCGGTTCTCTTGCGAGAAGAGCCAGCAGGTCCGGATACCAAATTGCCTGTGGCCATTTGGGAGCCATCAGGATCATCCTGAGATTCGGGATGACCAGTGCTCGACTGATCACCTTGCGAATCAGGCTGAACGGGGGAAAGGCATAGGCGAAGAGGTCGTCCCACGGGTGTTGAAGAGCGTCCTCTGCAGCTGCCCATGGATCCGGCACGGCCGAGAAGAACACCTGGAGCTTCCTGTTGTGCCGGATGGCGAACAGATCCTCGACTGGTCGCCGCCACAGGTCGAAGAGCCTTTCCGCCACGTCCTGGTGTAGAGACCATTCGGTCCCTATCACCTGATCCCGACGGCTGAGCGTGTCTGCTACTACATTCCTTCCCTGGAATGTAGCGTGCCGACAGCTCTATTGAGTGCGCCTCGGCTCACTCGTGCACCTGCCGAGTCAACTGATACAACGGGAGAGACACTAGGCCCCCCCTGTTTGTTGACGTAAGCCACCACCGTGGTGTTGACGTACATCAACACCACTGAGTGTCCCATCAAGCGGTCCTGGAACTCTTGGAAAGCGAGGAACGCTGCCTTGAGTTTCAGTACATTGATGTGAAGGTGCTTGTCGTTCTCGTACCACACTCCTGAAGTCCGCAACTCTTCCAGGTGTGCGCCCCATCCCTCGGTCGATGCGTCTGAGAGCAGCTGCATGTCCCGGGGGGAGAGTGCGCAGAGGCACTCCTCTTAAGGGGTTCCTGTCGTCCAGTCACCCGGCTAGGTCCTGCCTCACCTCCTGTGTCCGTGACAATGGAAAGCTTGGGGGATCCGTCGCCTGTGACCAACTCTCCTTCAGTCTCCCTGAAGAGACCGCAGGTGAAGACGCCCGTTAGGGACTGGCTTCCCGAGTGACGACAGGTGTCCGATCACGACTTGCCAACGCTGAGCTACCTGTTCCTGCCGAGACAGGAACTGGTTGGCTGCCTCGCTGAATCTGCTGATCCGCGAGTCTGCGGGGAAGACTCGCCCTGCTACCGTGTCGATCCGCATACCCAGGTACTTCATCCTCTGCTTGTGCTCGAGATCGGACTTTTCGAAGTTCAGAACGATCCCCAGATCGCGACAGAACTCGAGCAGTCGATCCCTGTCCTGTAGCAACTGCGAGCGGTAGCTCGCCAGGACTAACCAATCGTCGAGATACCCCATCAGACGTATCCCGTGCGAATGGGCCCAAGCAGACACCAGAGTGAACACTCGCGTGAACACCTGTGGGGCGGTTGAGAGACCGAAGCAACGTGGCCTGAGCTGGTACACCGTCCCGTCGAGGATGAAGCGGAGGTACTTTCTGGAGGACTGATGAATGGGTATTTGTAAATACGCATCCTTCAAGTCCACTGAAAGCATGTAATCGTTCTCCCTGATAGAGTCGAGCACTGCGCGTGCCGTCTCCATCGTGAACCGGGTCTGGCGAACCAACCGGTTCAGGGGAGAGAGATCTATCACCGGGCGCCAGCCTCTCGTAGACTTTTCCCCCAATGGCTGGCCAGGCACCCCCCCACTTCCGGCAGCAGGTGAGGGGGAACGCCGTCCTTCCACTGTGAACGTCGTCTGGGTGGGGCTAATCGACACCTGACAGGAGAGAGCCGATACCGCTCCGACTCATTCCAGTCCTCGTCGAGGTCGAAACCTCAGGAGGACCGAAGGGGTATTTAAATACGGTGTCCGAAGACACGTAGAAACGCCTCTGTCGCAGTAGAGGAGGTGAAGTAGCTTGTTCGACCGTACAGAACTGAGAGAGCCTTCTTGTCCGGAGACGAGAGACTACCTGGTTCAACCAGTCGGCAAGCTCCGATCGCGGCAGACCCACCGTCGATTTGAGTTCCCTCTCGGGCCCCAAAACGACTCGAGCCGAGACGTGGCTCTTCTGGTGGGAGCGGTGATCCTTCCCCGAGATCATTGTGCTGACGAATCAGCGCCGTAACCTCGACAAAGTCCCTCTGGATCTCGGAAGTCACAGCATCTTGCAGAGTGGGACCGTTAAGCCCTTCGAACAAGAGCATTTCCGAGAACCTTCCTCCTAAGAAGGGGGAACAGCGACAGCCCTCTCGGTCTTCCCCATCCACTTGCCTGGCACGTAGGGCGTTGTGGTGGGATCATGAGGGGCGCACCCCTCACGATCACTCCTCAATACCTCGCTCCTCCCGGTGTAACCCGAGGAGGTTGAAGGTACGGGAGAGGCAGACCTGACGCTCCCTCATTGCTCGCTGGCAGCACCAGCAGGCTTTTGAGGGCTGCAGGCGATCGTCAACCCGCTGGTGGCGATCGAGCTGCAGGCCTGGTCGAACCGTCTCCTGTGGAGGACGGCTGGACTGAGCACAGCGGCCCCGATCTCGAGTATCAGAAGAGCTGGTGCTGGTTGCCGTACCCGTTCGCTTTCTGTGAGAGCGACGGTCAGGCGACCTGCAGGCTCCACTGTCACAGTGAGACCGGTGCTTGTCCTCACGGCACGTCACGTCGCTGGTTCCAGCCGTGGCTGGCACCGGCGAACGGGAGGACCTCTTCCCAGCCTCAGCCCGTGGTCGGTCGTGGAACCGTCCACGTCCCCGGGTAGCCAGCTGTTCGCCGCGAGAGTGAGAGCTGGTCTGGTGAGAGTCGCATAAGCGGCTGTCACCAGTCTTCCGCCCCGTGCCGTGAACCTGACGCTGAGCGGACTCAGAGGTCTGGTTCCTGGCTGCACGGTCGCTGTAGGCGACCGTACACTCGGTACCTCCCGCGAACGAGAGGCCGAGACGGACCCTGATGCAGTGGCAGAACCACTGACACCAGGCGAGGAAGTACCGGTGTTAGCCGGTACCCCTCTGGTCCCCGTAGTCGTCTTCCTTGCGGAAGAAGAGACGGGCCCCGCTCCCGAAGGAGCAGGAGGACCAGCGGAAGGAACCCTCCCGTCCCACCGAGGTGAGACGGGTCCCGAGAAGCTCCCGAGGGAGACTTCTTAGGAGGGAGGAGGCAACCTTCTTCTTCCTCGGCTGTGAAGCCTTAGAAGTCGAAGGGGAAGAGGCGGCGAGGCGCAGCCGACGACGATGAAGAAGATGAAGACGACGACGACGACACCTTCCTCCTCTTCTCGTCAGCTTCCTCAGGACAGACGTAAGATCTGCTATCCAGGGCGGAGCCGGGGCTGCTGTAGCCGAAGCCACAGGGCCCGGACGCACCTGTACAGACAGACCAAAGTCTGGGTAGTACCACCACGAACAGGGACGACATCAGCAGGTATGGGCATCTCAGGAACAGCAGGCACAGCCAGCACAGCATCGGTAGGGACAGCCAGCGCAGCAACGGCAGGGACAGCCAGCGCAGCAACGACAGGGACAGCCAGCGCAGCAACTGCATGGACAGTCAGCCCAGAATCGGCAGGTACGGCAGGCAGCACCGGCAACACAGGAAGTGGAGCAGCAGCCAGCAACATCCTGGTACTGGCGGCAGGTCCAGGGGCGAGCTCTAGGGCAGCGGAGTGTGGTCGCTGCAGCGCGGCAACCACGAGCGGCGGCGGCACGCCCCCCTCTCGGTACGGCGAACGGCACTTCACAGCGGCTGTAGGCAAGACTGTACCACGTGAGGCGAGTACACCAGGTGAGGAGGGACGTCGTCACCTGGTTGCGTGGTCACCACTCCATGGGTGACCGCAGTAGGCCCAGACATAGAACCGCAGCCCCTGGACACTAGCACGCCCTGCAAATGGAAGGACGCCCATACCTCACCAAGGTCCACCCTCGTGGCAGTAGCACCTGCGGAAATAACAGTAATAGCGATTAGTGGGGGGGGAAGTCCCCTCGCGCGGGGGGATGAGCCCTCTCCGAACGAGTGGAAGACCCCTAATACAATTGTACATCGGGCACCGAGCGCCCTCCCCCGCGCTCGACGGATCGGGCGAGGAGAAGAACGCCGATAACCTCCCCCCCCCAAGGGAAGGGAACCACGGTGGGAGCTGAGCGGGGGGGGGTCCTCGTTCCCCACCCCCGCACAGCACCCATGTACCCAACAACAATATAAGAGCCCGAGAGCAATCGTGCCATCGGCCCGAATGCAAGGGCATAAGGATCAATTCCCTGACTGAGCGGAACTTGAACCAAATAAATATTGATGCAATCAATAACAAGGGATAAAATGAAAATGCATCTTGCATACGATTCACTTCACAATGAATAAGGGCTCGGATCGAGCGCATTTGCGCCCTAGGTACCGAGCGCAAGGGTGAAAGGATCAATTCCTTACCTTTATGGATCAAGGTTTCTGGAAACCTTGATCCATAATGAATTGATGCAATCAAAATATATGAAAATGAAAAGACTACTGCGCTTGCGATTTCACTTCATACAAATAAAAAAGGGGAAGGATCAATTCCCGGGAATAGCAGAAACATTGATCCCAGTAAACAATGCAATCTCAATAAAAAAAATGAAAATGAAAAAGAACTGCACTTGCGATTTCACTTCATTCAAAATAAAAGGGGGAAGGATCAATTTCCGGGTAAGCTCGGAAACTGATCCAAAATGAGTATTGCTACAATCAAAATAATATATGAAAATGAAAAAGAATACTGTACTTGCGATTCCACTTCCATACTAAATAAGTTTCCGTGCCGAGCGCATTCGTTCGGCAACGGGCATACAGGTCAAAAAAAAATATAAATGAAAAGAGCACTTACTTACGATTTTCATCTACACATTTCCAACCCAATCTACGCTCGGAGCGAGTGCTCCCGCCCTCGGCACCGAGCATACACAATACGAGGATCATTTCTGGGAAAATGAATTCCCGCACTTACGCCCTTCAGTCCCGGCACTCGGGTAATCGGAGGGCGTGGTGACACCAAGATCCTTAATTCACAAAGAATTCAATGAAATGATTGTACTTACAATTCAGTTTCACTAGATAATTAGAAAAAGAAAAATACAATCATGCGAAAGCAAACGACGATGAAGCGGGCAGAGAGCGATGATACACGTCCACACGCCAGCAGGCCGAAAGCAAAAGTGGTTTGTTTACCTCCCAGTCGCGCGCGCGCGCCTGTCGGACAAGCAGTTAACTACCGAACCCCTTGTTCGAAAGCTTACGACCTATCCAGCTGCCGCTAGTACCTTCCTATTGTAAAAGGACCGAAGGTTTGTATGCCGTGTCGGAACAATTTGAATTTTTGACGGCTGTGGTTAGGAAAGCTTTACAGCTAATTATAAGTGCTTGGTAAGTCACATGTGTAAAAATAAAATATACAATAAATCAAATGTAATGCAATTCCCCTCATGGATTGGTGAGTATAACAACTTCAATGGGCTTGCCAGCCAAGCCCATATGGTATTGTCTTCATGATTCTGCAAATTTTCAAATTATCTATAAAAATGTGAAATCAAGCAAGTACCATGTTAAAATTCCTATACTACTATACAATAGCTCATGTGCCACTCCTAACCTTAGCTGGGTCGCAAGCACTTTCAATCCGTTCTAGGGTGACAGAATCCCATTCTTCTTTAAAGACAGTAAACTTCCTGTTTGGTTCCAGGTCCACAGTGTGGTAAGCCCCCATCTTGATGTACTGGTTTTCCTCAACATTGCGACCCTTTACTCTGAAATGCGAACAATAGATTTTCAGTCCCTTTTTTTTTTATAAGACTATATTTCTGAGAAAATTTTTTTAGCAATACACAATATTTTTGGTTATTTCATCTATTCTTGATGAAACAGATACAGAAATATTACTCATGAAAACTGCTTAAAAAAAAAAAAAAAAAAAAAAAAAAAAAAAAAAAAAAAAAAAAAAAACTCACCTAAGCACACAAGCTGCCGTATCAAAGTCGATGGCCTCTATCTGGATGGTGATTGTGGTGCGGACTCGGGAGGAAGTGGAAGATCCAGTGACAGACTCCTGTTGTACCTTACGGATGGTGGTTGCTCGGATGCGATCACCTTCCATGAGGATGTTATAGGTGTGCCACATATCCTCACCTTCATCCGGCACCAAAACCATCTTCCTGTGGATGAAAACACATACATGTGCATTAAAGGCTGTGGAATATTTGATTCTTAAATAGTAACACCAGTATGTCGAGTTATTCTAAAGCTGCCAGTGATACTATTTATAATTGTAAAATATTTTCTCTCAAGCTTTACATTACATTTCATACATAAAAATGAAAGTTATAACTTTTATTTAGTAAAAATTATTTTAACCTTCATTTTCTTTGTAGCCTTTCTGAAATGGATACCTTCCATTTCTAAGGGAAGCAAAAAGCAGAAGGGATATCCAATAAAGATGACAAGTGATCTTTTGAGTCAACTGTTGAAGAATTTGTTGTGGAGCACAATTCTTTCAGAAATGGGAACTCTAGTGAAGACTGCTGAATCAGATGAAAAAACTATAACAACAGTAGACTCACCCCAATGTAGCACTGTTACGCAAGACTCAACTGATTGGAGAACAATGACTATCAGGCAATGTCAGTTTACACATTGCTCGAAAAGAAGGTATATTTGTTTTGCTGTTTCTGTAGGACCAGATGGTAAAACATGGCCCATAGACATTTACAGTCTTTCTTACTGAAGGCATTTTGGATGTGATACTGTGGAACCAATAAGTTTATTGATGAATAGGTCGAAGCATGTTCTGATGACATTAGATTTTTTATTTTAATTTTGTATATTTTGTATGCTTGCATAAAATCCAGTCTTCACTTAACAAGTTATCAACAATTCCAGCCTGGTCAAGAATTTATACTTGATGAGAGCAGGAAGACATTCCACCAATATCTAATGGTTACGGCTCACAAGTATGGAATTGGAATATTATATACAGGCAAAAGGCCAAGTTGCTGGGACCTTGAAGTCATTCAGCACAGACAGGAAAATTAAGAGTAAAGGAGGTTCTAAAGGTGTAACAGGAGGAAGACTCGCAGTTGGGAGAGGATGGAAAGTAAGAAGGAAGAAAGAAAATAAGAACAGAAGTATGTAGGAGGAATGAAAGGGTTTGCAGCTAGGGGCTGAAGTGACCATGCAAAGAACATACACACCCACATTACACTATGTGAGATGCACTACTGATGGCACTACCTCCCTATTGGATGCTCATGAATATGGCCTGAAACATTACAAGCTGTGTAGTACTGTGAAAGATTGTATGTACTTGGAATATCAAGATTCATTGAGGCTCTGTGCTTTAAATGGAAGGACTGCCAGCTATTAAACCTCTCAACATTGACATGTGATAAACTACTAAATACTGAACTATGCAACGGAAATCTCCATACTCGAAGGATGTAAATGAGCGACAAGGCAACATCTTTGTGTTTCAACAGACTATGCAGTATATAAGGATCAACCATATCTGTTTGCCTTGCTTCAGTGAGGCATTAAAGTATGTTACAAGTATATGAAGACATTGTTTTTTTTTTTTTTTTTTACTTCCATTTGAAGAAAATATAAATTTTTTGGTTGTTTACATATTTTAATTACAAATATCATATTTTCATAATTTATCATTATTAAGAAAATTGTGCACATGCATAAAATCACAGTTTTTTTTTTTTAAGTAATTTGTATTTGTCCTAACTATACAAACATACCAAATTTGTAACTAATTTGTATTTTTCATAACTAACAAACCTGAGGTCTTAACATTAGGATGTACTAGCGCCAAGCTGGAAACCGGTAGAATTAAAATTACACTTGTGAGATCCAGGGACTAATGGCATCTATACCAGGTCACGGGGCATGTATACCCAGAATGCCCACGGCTACCTGTGACCCACCAGTTATTTTCCTACCGCCTTTAAGATAAGACGTGTTACTGTCTATCTCATTTAAAGCCGGTTTTTCAGTTTGCCCGTTCTTTATCCATTTCATTTTTTTTTTTATTTTTCATTCCTTTTCTTTCTCCAAGTGTGATCAGTGTGTGGTAAGAGTGTATACGTGGTATGATGGAGAATTTTGCCTCAACATCGGGATCGTCTACCGTGTCAAAGAGGAGACAAAGGAAATGCCCAGGAGTCAGTGGCTTTCCATGTTCTAGGTTCCTAACTTCGGTGTCGACGGATCCTCATCCAACGTGTAGTAGGTGCAGGGCAAACGTATGTACGGTTACTAATCCGTGTTCTGTTTGTCGCGGTTGGTCGGTGGAACAGTGGAAGAAGTTCTATGGGAAAAGCCAATACAAAAGGAAGGGGGTGATGCCATCTTTGGATGACCAAACCTTACCGGCTTCTTTTGTATCGGTAATAAACCAGGCTGCTCCATATGTTTCTCCACCTGCTTTTGATTTGTCTCATACCTCTTCGGTTTCTCCTAGCGGTTCTGTATCGGAAACGTCAGGAGGGGCCTTGGGTAATTTTATGAATAATTTGCACTCTCCTTTGTTCCCAGCAAGTAGAGGGGGAGATCCGCCATCTTTGTTCCAGGCTCCTGCTACTCAAGCGCATAGGTTAGATGGTTCGTGGTCAGCGCTAGGCCTACCAGGCGTACCAACCTTGAATGGTCTGCTTGCGCATTATATGACGTCACGGTTCCAGCAGGTCGCGGCAGCGCTGAATGTTCCTCATCCCCCGGGCTTGCAATTTATTTTTTTGGAATAATACCGCGGCTTCACCATCCCACTCAGTATTTACAGCGATGCAGAACGTGGGAGGTAGTTTGGCAGCAAACGTGCGGTTGCCAGCAGAAACTTCTCAGTCTCTATCTACGAGAGGGATGACGTCACAACATACGTCACACTCCGATATGGCAGGCGTGATGACGTCACAGACCGATTCTCGCCCTTCTGACCCGTCAATGCAAACTGTAATGCAGAAATTACAGGATATAGAGAAGAGAATGAATAAGAGAGACAAAAAGAAAAAGTGTGATTCGCCTTCTTCGTCTTCTTCCTCTAGTTCGGCGTCATCGCTAAGTCCGAAAACGTCACGGCGAGCGCCAGTCAAGCGTTGGAGGAGGATTCAGGAGTTCCTGGCGGATCCTCGGGCTAAGAGGAGAAGAATCAATTCTTCCTCTTTTTCGGACCAAGACTGTCATTTCCAAGTCAGCAAGAAGGTCGGAAAATCAGTGGCTATTAAGCACAAGGTTGGCAGACGAAGCCGTTCGCAAGAATCCGAACAAGCGAGAGAGGTGACAGCCGGCGAGCTAGCGGCCGAGGCGGAGTTGCCAGTTCGGATCGCAAAAACCGTGATACCTCTGGTAAAATCGACGTTGGCGGCGAAAGGTGCGGCAGAGGATGGAATGCAGGTCCCAGTTTCGCCCGTAAGGCCGTTCAAAATACGTACGAAGGACGATAAGGCTCCTATTAAAAGTACGAAAAATAGAGAGTTGGCAACCTCGGCGGATACGTTCGTGGAAGGCAGTGTCCGTCTGGATAGAAGGTCGAGGCCGGGCTCGCCGACGCTCCAAAACGATGCCAATGCTAATAGAGACGAACTTATCTCTGTCTTAAGGGAGCCTTCATCTTGGAGATCTAGACGAGATTCTCGCTCTAGATCTGTGAGCAGAGAAAGAGTGAGACGTTCTCGTTCCCCTGCTGACTATCCGGGATCGAGCCGACAGCGGCCAGCAAAGATCAAAGAGACCGCGGCCGTAGGGGCAGGCGGCCGTGGAATTCCGGGCCGTCTGTCAGAAGATAGAGGCGAGACAACATCCCTTGTGACGGAGAATGGTACACTAGAGCTGGAGGAAGGAGAAAACCAAGAGTTTCTGGCCTCGTATGCAGAGGTTATTGATTTGATTCGTCAATTCAATAGCCTTTCGGAGAAGACAGAAACACCGGCCAGTATGCTACCTCCTGGAATTGACATGGCATTTGGACTAAAGAGGGATACCAAGGTGTCGTATGAATTGCCTTGTTCGAGTCATGCGGAATCGGTCTTGCAACACGTAAACGCAAAGATTGCAGGGAGGGATAATTCCTTAAGATCTAATAGATCATTTAAATTTATTCCCCCTCCAATGATAAAGCAAAGGAAATATTATACGACACCGAAGGTCCCTTTGCTGTCTAGACAAATGAACCCTAATGTTGTAAGGTTAAGGCCTGGATTAACCTTGGATCAGGTTAAAATGGAGTGCCCTTCGATGACGTACCAAGAGGCTGCTACGTTAGAAGCAACAGCTTCTTCTGTCTTTCAGGCTGCTTCTTGGTTAGACCTTTGGTCAACAGCAGTGGCGAAAATTGCATCCTCGGAAGCAACAAGGAAAGTAGTGGATGAACCATTGTTCATTAGATTACTACAGTCAGGTTCCAAGGCGATTGCGTACCTGACAAACGTAAGTGCTAATGTTTGGGCAAATATCCTGCTAATGAGGAGAGATGCAGCATTGGCTAGACTAAGCCGCAATGTGGATTTGGATTCCCTGTTAGCAATGAGGAATGGGGATATCTTGGAATCGCAACTGCTGTTGCCAGAGGTCATACTGGAAGAGGCGATAGATAGAAGAAGGATGGACACTAACGATAGGTTGGTGCAACAGGCAGTTAGGAAAACGTCTAACAGTCAAACTACTCCTTTGGAGGGAAGACAACAGCAGATGTCTCGAAAGAAGACACAATAGGTTATGCTTGAGGCATAGCCTGGACACAGCTGCTGAAATCTTCAAACAAGGCGGTTTAGTAGTTAACTACCGGTCCAGTTGTTGGTACTCCCTCCGACCGACTGGACGTAAACATTCCAATTTGCTTTCGGCCCAAGTGACTGACTGAGGGGTGGCATGAGGTGGGCACTAAGTATGAAGGACCTAGGTTTGTATACTTAGCAAAAATGATATTGTTATAATACAATAAAGTTTCATACATACTTACCTGGCAGATATATACATAGCTAAGACTCCGTCGTCCCCGACAGAAATTCAAATTTCGCGCCACTCGCTACCGGTAGGTCAGGTGATCTACCTGCCTGCCCTGGGCGGCAGGACTAGGAACCATTCCCGTTTTCTATCATATTTTCTCTCTTCCACCTGTCTCCTGCGGGGAGGCTGGGTGGGCCATTAATCGTATATATCTGCCAGGTAAGTATGTATGAAACTTTATTGTATTATAACAATATCATTTTCATACAATGAACTTACCTGTCAGATATATACATAGCTGATTGGCACCCTTTGGTGGAGGGTCAGAGACAGCTAATATGGAATAGACAGGTAAACAACATATGTTGTAGGTATAAAAGAAAAAACCTTGGTTCCTACCTGATAGGTGGTAGACTTCGTGGCTGTAGCCCGGTAGTCTGCATCACCTCAAGACTTTAGCGAGATATTAGATCTATGGCTAGAGTTCTTGTGGGTCTGTCGATGGGTATAAGAACCGCTTACTCGGCAGAGCCTAAAAGGACTTTGTCAATGGGTACTGGACCACTTCTATGACAACACACCTTGTGAAGGAGCATAACCAATCCCGACCACCTGATCCTAACCACCATGTTAGTATATAGAATTGTTCTGAGTTATCCCCGAACTCATTACAAACAACCCATAACTCGAAACGAAAAACTCATTCATACAAAAATTCTCAAAAATGTTATTGTTATAATACAATTAAGTTTGTTCATACTTACCTGGCAGATATATATATAGCTGTATTCTCCGAAGTCCGACAGAATTTCAAAACTCGCGGCACACGCAGTGGGCGGCAGGTGTAGTACCCATTCCCGCCGCTGGGAGGCGGATATCAGGAACCATTCCCATTTTCTATTCATATTTTATCAGTGCCACTGTCTCCTGGGGGGAGGTGGGTGGGCACTTAATTATATACATCTGCCAGGTAAGTATGAACAAACTTAATTGTATTATAACAATAACATTTTGTTCATGAGACTTACTTGGCAGATATATATATAGCTGAATCCCACCTTCGGATGGTGGGAAGAGACAGAATAGGATTTGTAGGAAACTTAAATTAAGTAGATGATATACACCTTGGTTCCTCACCTGTTAGCAAAGTAGACTCTGTGATTACTGTCACTACAGCCTGCTTGTGCTTAATCAGAGTTGCCAGCCAGGTGGAGACCTGTAGTGCTGGTGCGCTCTGAATGCTCTGTCAACGGGGACGTGACCTCAATGTGACAAGAGCATAGAGCCATACAAATGAGGGCAACGAAGCAACTGACCACCACCTGACCAACTAACAAAGACCCCCTGAACACTACTAAAAGATGGGAGGTCTTCACCAAAGCCTCACCACAACCAAAAACACATCAACTAAAAACTAACCTAAACCTAACTAAGGGATAGGGAGAGAGCTACCTTCAGCCCCCAAGACTGTGTCTGCAGAAACGTATGGCCCAAGAGAACAACAGTCCTCGTATATCGTTCTCACATCTCTCAAGTAGTGTGAGGCGAATACTGAATTGCTCCTCCAAAAGGTGGCGTCAAGGATGTCCTTGATCGACATGTTCCTTTGGAAGGCAAGCGAGGTTGCAACAGCTCTGACCTCGTGAGCTTTCACTCGCAAGAGGCTCAAATCGATCTGTGTGGAAGACGAATGAGCCTCTTTAATGACGTCCCTCAGAAAGAACGCCAAAGCGTTCTTGGATAACGGTATATCGGGTCGTTTAACCGAACACCAGAGATTATCTGAGGGACCTCGTACTTCTTTAGTCTTGTGGACATAAAACTTTAGAGCCCTGACAGGGCACAGGACTCTCTCAGGTTCTTGGCCCACAAGGCTTGTCATACCCTTGATTTCAAAGCTCCTTGGCCAAGGGTTCGACGGGTTTTCATTCTTGCTAAGAAAGTGGGACTCAAAAGAGCAGACAGCATTGTCCCCTTTGAAGCCCACTCTCTTACAAATGGCCTGAATTTCGCTAACTCTCTTCGCCGTCGCCAGAGCAGTTAGGAAAAGAGCCTTCTTAGTCAAGTTCCTAAGAGACGCTTCATGTAGAGGTTCGAAAGGACTCGACATTAACAGTCTAAGGACTAATCCAGGTTCCAAGAAGGAGGCCTCGCCTGAGGTATCTTGGATGTCTCAAATGATCTCAGGAGATCGTGAAGATCCCTGTTATCAGACAGGTCTAGTCCTCTGTGTCGGAAGACTGCCGACAGCATGCTCTTATATCCCTTGATGGTCGGGACCGCCAGCTTCTGCACATTTCTTAAAAATAGCAGGAAATCGGCTATCTGGCTCACAGAGGTAGAGGAAGAGGAAATTCCCTCCTTTCTACACCATGCCCTGAAGGAAGCCCACTTCGACTGGTAAACAGCTCTCGAGGACGTTTCCCTCCAGCATTGGGCGATCGCCTTTGCAGCTGCTTTAGAAAAACCTCTCGCTCTGGCCAGTTTTTCGATAGTCTGAACGCCCGTCTGCAGTCACCCAGAGCGGAGAGGTTTCGGTGATATCTTGCGAAGTGGGGCTGTCTGAGTAGATCTTTCCTCCAGGGCAATGTCCTCGGAAAGTCTATGATGAATGACATTACCTCTGTGAACCATTCTTTCGCTGGCCACATCGGGGCGATCAGGGTCAACCTCGTCCCCTCCGATGCCGCGAACTTCCTTACTACTTCCCCCATGATCTTGAATGGCGGGAAGGCATATAAGTCCAGGTTCGTCCAGTCCCAGAGCAGAGGCCGTCTATCGCGACTGCTCCTGGATCCAGCACAGGAGAGCAATAAAGAGGCAACCTCTTTGTTCTCCGACGTCGCAAATAGGTCGACTAACCCCACAGTCTCCAGAGCTCTCGACAGACGTCCTGGTGCAACGTCCATTCCGTCGGCAGGATCTGATCTTGGTCGGCTGAGAAGGGTCTGCTCTGACGTTTCTGGGACTCCTGCGATAAATCTCGTCAGGATCCTTATCCGTCTCGCATCTGCCCACAGCAGAATCTCCCTCGCTAAATAAAACAGAGGACGGGAGTGTGTACCTCCCTGCTTCTTTAGGTACGCAAGGGCTGTGGTGTTGTCCGAGTTGACTTGGACTACTTTCTCTGCAACCTTTTGTTGGAAGAACTGTAGCGCCAGAAAAACCGCCGCTAGTTCCTTTACATTGATGTGCCAGGACACCTGTTCCCCCCTCCAGGTGCCTGACACTTCCTTCCTCCCCTCCCAGTGTTGCTCCCCATCCCGACACCGAAGCGTCGGAAAACAACACTAGGTCTGGGCTCAGAAGCTTTAGGGACAACCCCTCTCGAAACTTCCGAGGATCTAACCACCATCTTAGATGGTTCTTCACCGATTTGGTGATGAAAAGGGTCGCAACCAGATCCTCTCTGACTCTCCATTCGTCTGCTAAAGAAAAACTGGAGAGGTCTGAGGTGTAGTCTTCCCAGGGAAACAAACTTTTCCAGCGAGGAAATGGTTCCCAGCAGACTCATCCATTCCTCGCCGAGCAAGCTTCCTTCCCCAGGAATGCCGAGACTTTCTCTAAGCCTTGCAGCTGTCGTTCCTGGGACGGAAACGCTCGAAAAGCCTACTGAATCCATCTGAATCCCCAGAAACACGATGACTGTGTTGGGGTCAGATGCGACTTTCGAGGTTGACCAGAAGTCCCAGGGACTTCGCCAAGGCCAAAGTGAAGTGAAGGTCCTTCAGACACCTTTCTTCTGACGATGCTCTGATCAGCCAATCGTCGAGATACAGGGACACTCTTATTCCTGCAGAATGTAACCATCTCGCTACGTTTTCATGATCATGGTAAATACCATCGGAGCCGTGCTAAAACCGAAAACAAAAAAAAGGTCGGAATTGCCAAACTTTGTCCCCTTAGCATAAACCTCAGAAACTTTCTTGAAAAGAGGGTGGATAGGCACGTGAAAGTATGCGTCCTGTAGGTCCAAGGACACCATCCAGTCGCCCGGTCTTAAGGCTCCTAGAACCGACTGAGGTGTTTCCATCTTGAATTTTTTCTTTTCCACGAAAAGATTCAGGCTGCTTACGTCCAAGACTGGACGCCACCCCGCCCCGACGACTGCTTTGGTACCAGGAAAAGTCTGTTGTAGTATCCTGGTGACCCCAGTCTAAGACCTGCTCCACCGCTCTTTTCATGATCATTTGTTCAAAAGATCTAAAAGAACCTGATGTTTCTCCCCTTGATATGACGGGGAAAGATCTCTGGGAGTCGTTGACAGAGGAGGAGGGTCCACAAAAGGGGATCTTGTACCCCTGTTCCACTATCTTGAGGGACACGCATCTGTATCTCTCTCTCTCCACGCACCCGCAAAGAACTTTAGCCTGGCTCCGACAGGCATCTGAAGGACTTTCTTTTCACTTAGAGGATTTAGGTTTGAAGGAACCTCTTCCTCTTGCAAGTCCTCTCCCTCGAGGAGCAGCTCTCGAGGGAGGAGCGCTACGAAAGGGCTTAACCTTCCTAGGAGGTCGTCCAGACGACGACGTGGTAGGGGGACTGCGGGACGTCTTGAAGACTGGGTTTTCTAAGAGATCCTGGGTAGCCTTCTCTTGTAGGCTCACTGTCAGGTCCCTTACCATAGCCTGGGGGAAAGAGATGGCTCGAAAGATGTGCAAAGAGAAGCTCTGCCTTCTGCGATGCGGAAACAGACCTCGCTGTAAAATTGCAGAACAGCGCTCTCTTCTTGAGGAAAGCAGTGCCGAAATGAGACACTAACTCTTCCGAACCATCCCTGACGGCCTTGTCCATGCATGACAACACATTGGACAGCTCCCCCAGACTCAAAGAATCAGGATCTATAGATTGAAGATCCAGGACTCCTAGGCACCAGACTAGGAAGTTAAAGACTTCCAGAGTCTTTAACAGAACCTTTCATGTGATGGTCGATCTCCGTTGGGGTCCATGAAATCTTAGCTGACGATAACAGTGATCTCTTCTGGGCGTCCACCAGACTAGCAAAGTCCCTTGTGAAGAAGAAGGGATCTAACTCCTACTTCCGCCTTGGTCTCGTACCAAATGCCGCCTTTCCCACTGAGTCTTGAAGGAGGAAGGGCGAAAGTCGACTTGCCCTGATCCTTCCGACGTTCCATCCAATCTTGCAATTTCTTGAATGCTCTCTTAGTGGACAAGGAAGTCTTCATCTCCCACCACTTCCGAAACCTGCTCGACTTCGAAGACGAAAATGAGAGGGAGAGACTTAGGAGCTGCAGGCTGGAACTTTCTCGCCAAACAAGGAACGTAAAAGGCGAACCAGCACCTTGTAGTCGGAGACTGACGACTCTGACGGCTGTTCTTCCTCCACTGAATCCGCTGGACTACTAACTCTCCTTCCTCCCGAAGAGGCAAAGGAGATTGAACCTCTGGAGAGGGCGTGCGCCCAACGGGTCTAGCCTTCAACAAAGGCTTTCGAGGAAGACTAAAATCAGTCTCTTCGAAAGCGGACCTGACCCGTTCTGTCGATCTCTAGAGCTCGAACCACGACGAGCGTCCTGACCGCGCTGCGCGTCAAGAGAGGTATTCTTAGTCTCTCACGAGGAGCGTCCTTACTTCTCACGCTCAAGCGTCCTGCTTTCGCTTTCAAAGCGTCCTTCTGAGCGCTCTCGAAAGTCTTCTCCGCAGGCAAAGCGTCAAGCACATCATCCGACGAGCGTCTTCGAAAACGTCCTGCCGAGCGTCATCAAAAGCGTCCTCCAAGGCGTCCTGTCGAGCGTCCTCAAAGGCGTCCTGACGTACGGGTGGAGACAGAGACGAACGAGGAGACGGAGAAGGAGACTGCCTTGTCCTCTTGACAGGCAGTCTAGCGTCCTTCCTTCGTTTAGGCTCAACTGCTGCTGGGCGAGTCTTCCGAGCCATCAAGGCCGACAATGGTCTTGAAGCGACGCAAGAATGCTCTTCGTAGGTGAAGAACCAAGAGGCGGTGAAGGGCTGCGCCTGCGAGAAGACGAGGGGCGGGGTTGGGGGGACGCCTCCTTCCTTCTCAAAGGAACAGCAACCTGCCTCTCCGAGGCGCGAAGAGAAGGCGGTTTCTCAGCGTCGCCTCGGACGACGTCCTACCTCTCTTCTGTGGAGGAAACCGTCGTCATACGACGCAGGCGAAGACCGCAACGAGAGCGGAGAGAGGGGACGTAAAGCGTCCTCCCTAGGAAAAGTCCTTTTCAGCGGACGCGAGTCACTCCGGGCGCTCCACCCCTTGCGCTGGGGAGGGCGCCTCGGAGGAGGCGAAAAACAGTCCTTAAGGATGCGAGCCTGAGCACGCTCCTTGGCAGCCTGGGAAGCAGCAACAGGTCCTGCTGAAGGGACGCCAGATCGGTGGGGAGCCCCCGTAACCCTCTTGCGGCTTTCGACATGCCCACTCCCTGAGGTCTGGGAGTCCGACAGAGGTCTAGACCTAGAGGCATTATGGGGCCGATCTGACGCCCCCTCCACAACACTAGGGGCACGATCACACACTTTATTCGAGCCGTTTTCAAGGGCCAACACTTTGGACTCTAGAGTACGTAACGACTCTAGAATCAGAGAAAGGGCATTACCTTCTCCAGACACAGAACTAGGGCCCTCAGGCAACAACACAGGATTAGGTGAAGCAAATTCTACTGGTGTTAATATAGGCGAAATGTTACTTCCCTTACCTTTCGTAGAACCGCTCTTAGAGGAAGACCTCCTGATCCTATCGCGCTCCAACTTGTACGCCGATAGGATTCATACACCTTCCATTCATCCTCAAGTCAAACTTTTGCATTCAATGCAACGATCAACCAGCAAACAAACATGCCCCCTACATACCCCATAACATACTGTGTGGGGGTCTACCGATGATTTCGGTAGCCTCACCCCTTGCAATCACTTCTCTCACACACTCTGAAGCTCACTGAACTTGATCCCGACATCACGTTCAGAGAAAAGCCAATCCAAAATTCAAAAACAGTCCACTATTGCGTATGCCAATCCAACAATCCAGAGTCAAAACCAAAAGTCAATCCAGATACTTATAACGAGTCAAATCCAAAAATCCTGGGCGGAGGTCTGTAAACAGGTGTTTTACCGACCCGGCGACAGAAAAAAATATGAATAGAAAATGGGAATGGTTCCTGATATCCGCCTCCCACAGCGGCGGGAATGGGTACTACCACCTGGCCGCCACTGCGTGTGCCGCGAGTTTGAAATTCTGTCGGACTTCGGAGAATACAGCTATATATATATCTGCCAAGTAAGTCTCATGAACAAAATGTTATTGTTATTATACAATTAAGTTTGTTCATACTTACCTGGCAGATATATATATAGCTGTATTTTCTGACGTCCGACAGAAATTTCAAAACTCGCGGCACACGCAGTGGGCGGCCAGGTGGTAGTACCCATTCCCGCCGCTGGGAGGCGGATATCAGGAACCATTCCCATTTTCTATTCATATTTTTATTAATGCCTCTGTCTCCTGAGGGGAGGAGGGCGGGCACTTTAATTATATATATCTGCCAGGTAAGTATGAACAAACTTAATTGTATAATAACAATAACATTTTGTTCATGCCACTTACCTGACGATATATATATAGCTGAATCCCACCTTCGGATGGTGGGAAGAGACAGAATAGGATAGGAAACTTAAATTAAGTAGATGATATACATCTTGGTTCCTCACCTGTTTGCAAAGTAGACTATGTGATTACTGTCACGTAAGGCTGCTTTTGCTTAAATCAGAGTTGCCAGCCAGGTGGAGACCTGTAGTGCTGGTGCGCTCTGGATGATCTGTCAAGGGTACGAGACCTCAACGTGACAAGATCATCGAGGCCATACAAATGAGGGCAACGGAAGCAACTGACCACCACCTGACCAACTATTCACAAAAAACCCTTAAAACTAACTAAAGGATGGGAGATCTTCACATAAGACTCACCACAACCTAAAAACACAACAACAAACAACCTAATCCTAACTAAGGGATAGGGAAAGAAGCTTACTATTCCGGACCCCAATACTGTGTCCGCAGAAACGTATTGGCCCCACCCCCCCCCAGGTCATTACAATCGTCATAAATCGTTCTACATCCCTTAGGTAATGTGAGGCGAAGACGGAGTTACTCCTCCAAAAGGTGCAATCAAGGATGTCCTTGATCGACATGTTCTTTTGGAAGGCAAGAGAGGTAGCGACGGCTCGAACTTCGTGCGCTTTCACTCGTAAGAGGCTCAAATCAGTCTTCTGGAAAGATGAATGAGCCTCCCGAATGATGTCCCTTAGAAAGAAAGCAACAGCATTCTTCGATAAAGGTAACTCTGGTCTCTTCACAGAGCACCAGAGATTACCTGAGGGACCTCTTACCTCTTTCGTTCTATGCACGTAGAACTTGAGAGCCCTGACCGGGCACAGGACTCTCTCTGGTTCTTGGCCCACCAGACTTGACATACCCTTGATCTCGAAAGTCTTCGGCCAAGGGTTCGAAGGATTTTCATTCTTCGCCAAGAAAGTGGGTTCAACGAGCAGACAGCAATTGTCTCCTTTGAATCCCATTAACTTGTTAAACGCTTGAATTTACTAACTCTCTTAGCCGTCGCAAGAGAAGTTAGGAAAAGAGCCTTCCTTGTCAGGTTTCGAAGAGACGCTGCCTGAAGCGGTTCGAAAGGGCTTGACATAAGGAATTTAAGGACTACGTCAAGGTTCCATGATGGAGGTCTCATTTGAGGAACCTTCGAGGTCTCGAAAGAACTTTAAAAGGTCATGAATGTCCTTGTTGTCAGACAGGTCAAGGCCTCTGTGTCTAAAACGCTGACAACATGCTTTTATATCCCTTGATGGTAGGGACCGCTAATTTTTGCACATTCCTAAGGAAGAGCAGAAAATCAGCTATTTGGTTCACAGAGGTCGAGGAAGAGGAAACTCTCTCCTTTTTACACCATGCCCTGAAGGAAGCCCACTTCGATTGGTAAACAGCTCTTGTGGAAGCACGTCTTGCATGTGAGATTGCTCTCGCAGCTGCTTTCGAAAAACCTCTCGCTCTGGCCAACTTTTCGATAGTCTGAACGCAGTCAGACCCAGAGCGGAGAGGTTTTGGTGAAACCTTTCGAAGTGGGGCTGTTTGAGTAGATCTTTCCTCCAGGGCAATGTCCTTGGAAAGTCTACAAGGGAAAGACATGACCTCTGTGAACCATTCTCTCGCTGGCCACATCGGAGCGATCAGGGTTAACCTCGCCCTTCTGAGGCCGCAAACTTCCTCATGACTTCCCCCAATATCTTGAATGGTGGGAGGCGTACAAGTCTAGACCCGTCCAATTCCAAAGCAAAGCGTCTACCGCGATTGCTTCTGGATCCAGGACCGGGGAGAGCAGTAAAGAGGAAGTCTCTTGGTCCCTTGACGTCGCGAATAAGTCGACCAGTGACGTCCCCACAAGTCAAAGGTCTCGACAAAACGTCTTCGTTCAAGGTCCATTCCGTCGGTAGGACTTGTTCCCGACGACTGAGAAGATCTGCCCTGACGTTTTTGGCAACTACCAAGCAATGAATCTCGTCAGGATAGTCACATTTTTTCTCTTTGCCCACAGCAGAATCTCTCTCGTTAGGGAAAACGTTCTGGAGTGATGTTCCCCTCCCGGTTTTTTAAAATAGAAGCGAGTGCTGTGGTATTGTCCGAGTTTATCTGAACCAATCGTTGTTCTCCCAACCAAACTCCTTTCGAAGAACTGCAGGGACAGAAATACTGCTGCCAGTTCTTTGACATTTATATGCCAGGCTACCTGTTCCCCTCTCCAGGAGCCTGACACTTCCTTCCCATCCTAGTGTTTGCTCCCCAGCCCGTGATGGAAGCGTCGGAGAACAACACTAGGTCGGGACTCAGAAGACTTAGGGACACGCCCTCCTGAAGCTTCTGAGGGTCCAACCACCATCTTAGATGGTTCTTGATCGGAAGCGATATTCTCAATATGGCATTGAGATCGTCCTTGGCCTTCCACTCGTCCGCAAGGAAAAATTGGAGAGGCCTGATGTGCAGTCTTCCCAAGGAAACAAACCTTTCCAGCAAGGAAATGGTCCCCAGCAGACTCATCCATTCCCTCGCCGAGCAAGTCTCTTTCCTTAGAAAGGCTGAGATCTTTTCTAAGCCTAGCCGCTGACGTTCCTGGGACGGAAACGCTCGAAAAGCCACTGAATCCATCTGAATCCCCGATACACGATGGACTGTGTTGGGTCAGATGCGACTTTTCGAGGTTGACCAGAAGTCCCAGGGACTTCGCTAGGGCTAAAGTGAACTGCAAGTCCTTCAGACACTTCTCTCTCGACGACGCTCTGATCAGCCAGTCGTCGAGGTACAGGGAAACTCTTATTCCCGAAGAGTGTAGCCAACCTCGCTACGTTCTTCATTACTACAGTGAACACCATCGGAGCCGTGTCAGTCCGAAACACATAGCTCTGAACTGCCACACTTTTTTTGTCTAAGACAAACCTTAGATATTTCTTCCGAAAGAGGGTGGATCGGGATGTGGAAGTACGCGTCCTGCAAGTCTAAGGACACCATTCCAGTCGCCCGGTCTCAAGGCTCCCAGAACCGAATGAGGGCGTCTCCATCGTGAATTTGGTCTTTTGCACGAACAGATTGAGCCTGCTTACATCTAGAACTGGACGCCAACCCTGACGACTGCTCGGTACTAGGAAGATTCTGTTGTAAAAAACCTGGGGAACCCAGGTCCGCGGACTTGTTCCACCGCTCTTTTGTCGATCATCTGCTGAAGGAGATCGAATAATACTTTCTTCTTTTCTCCCTGATAGGATGGAGAAAGGTCTCTGGGAGTCGTAGAAAGAGGAGGAAGATCTAAAAAGGGGATCTTGTACCCTGCTCACGATCTTGAGGGACCAAGAGTCCTGGTCTCTCTCTCTCCACGCTCCCGCAAAAAAAACTTTAGTTCTGGCTCCGGACTGGTGTCTGAAGGACATGCTTCTCACTTGGAAGGCTTTGGCTTAAAGGAAGCTCTTCCTCGTGAAAACCCTCTCCCTCGAGGAGCTGCTCTCGAAGGGGGAGCCCCACGAAAGGGCTTAACTTTCTTCGGCGGTCAAACCCCGCGGCTGAAGAGGTTGAAGGTACGGCTGACCGTCTTGTAGACTGGGCCAAAAGGTCCTGAGTTGCCTTCTCTTGCAAAACTGTTCGTCAGGTCCTTTACTAAAAGTCTGGGGGAAGAGATGGTTCGAAAGAGGCGAAAACAGCAAATCCGCTTTCTGAGCTGGAGTTACCGACGAGCTGTTGAAGTTGCACAGCAAAGCTCTCTTTTTTTTTTTAATAAAGCCGTTCCAAAATGAGATACGATCTCCTCCGAACCATCCCTGACGGCTTTGTCCATACATGCTAACACGCTGGACAGCTCCCCCAGACTGAGAGATTCTGGGCTTCTCGCTTGCAGATCCAGAACTCCCAAACACCAGTCAAGGAAGTTGAACACTTCCAGCGTCCTGAGCAGACCCTTCAAATGATGGTCAGTCTCCGTAAAGGTCCAGGTTACTTTAGCAGAGGGTATAAGAGACCTCCTCTGCGCATCCACTAGGCTGGAGAAATCTCCTTGAGCCGAAGAAGGGATACGAACTCCTACTTCATCTTTGGTTCTATACCAAATGCCCCCTTTTCCGCTAAGTCTTAGCTGGAAGGGCAAGGCGAAGGTCGTCTTGCCTTGACTCTTTCCCTTCGGTATCATCCAATCTTGGAGTTTCTTAAAGGCACGTTCGTGGAGAGAAGAATTTTCATCTACTAAACTCCGGGGTTTTCCAGTTTTAGATGAAGAAAACTGCGAAGGAGGAGACTTGGGAGCTGCGGGCTGAAACTTGTCTTCGAAAGAAGCACGCAAGAGCCGCACTAGGACTTTATAGTCCGAGATTGAAGAGGCCGCAGAAGGTTCCTCTTCAACCGAGTCAGCCGAACTACTCAGCTCTCCTTCTTCTCTAAACGGAAGAGGAGACCGTCTGTCCGGAGAGGGCGTCCTAATGTCGGGTCTTGGCTTGATCAAAGGACCCCTATCCTTGCTAGAGGCAGCCTTATTTCGGCTGTCTTCTCTATGACGCTTACTACTTGATGAAGGTAGAGCGTCCTGACGAGGACGAGCGTCCTTATCGCCATCCGCTGCCGTCTCACTTGCCAGAGAAGCGTCCTTACTTTTCTCAAATGAAAGGGAAGACCTTTTCGCTGGAATACGTGCCTGTGCGCGTAAACTAGCGTCTGGGGTTACGACTTCTTGGTCGGAATCCCCAAAAACGTCTTGAAAAGAGCCTTGAACGTCCTGGCGAGCTTCCTGCCAAGCGTCCTGCCGAGCGTCCTGGCGAGTGTCCTGCCGAGCGTCCTGGCGAGCGTCCTGACGAACGTCCTGACGAACGTCCTGCCTAGCGTCCTGCCAAGCGTCCTGACGAGCGTCCTGACAAGCGTCCTGACGAGCGTCCTGACGAGCGTCCATGACGATGCGTCCTGCCAAGCGTCCCGCCTAGCGTCCTGCCTAGCGTTTCCTGGAACGAGCGTCCTGTCGAACGTCGTGCAGAGCGTCCTCCTCCAAAGCGTCTTGACGTAACGTCCTTCTAGAGGGACGAAAACGAGATCGGCGAATCGCCGAAGGAGAAGCGATCGGCGAACGAGACGAAGTTAGGAGAGGGAGAAGGAGACTGCTTCGTCCTCTTTGACAGGCAGTCTAAGGTCCTTCCTCCGCTTAGGCTCGACTGCTGCTGGGCGAGTCCATCTGAGCCATAAGCGAGGATAGCTGGTCCTGAGGGGACAAAAGAATATTCTTCGTCGGGGAAGAACGAACAGAGGAAGCAGGACTGATCCTGCAAAGAGAAGACGAGGGGCGAGGGGACGCCTCCTTCCTTCTCACAGCACAGCTACTGCTTCTCAGGTATACGCGCTCCTGTGCAACGCAACCCAGCGTCCTCATCGGAGGAGATCTTACCCCTTTTCTGAGGCGGAAAAGCGTCATACGCATCCTCCGACGAAAGTGGTGAAAGAGGACGTGAAGCGTCCTCCGCACGAAACGTCCTTTTCAGAGGACGAAGAGTCTCTCCGAGCGCTCCACCCCTTGCGCGGGGAGACGCTTCGGAGGACGAAAAACACTCTTTCAGGACGCGCGCTCGTGCGCGCTCCTTGGCAGCCTGGGACTTTGCTACAAGGCCTGCCGAAGGGGGACGCCAGATCGGTGGGAAGCACCCCCGATAACCCCTCTTGCGGCTTTCGACATACCTACTCCCTGAGTCTTGGGAGTCTGATAGAGGTCTAGGCCTAGAGGCATTATGGGGCCGATCTGACGCCCCCTCCACAACACTAGGGGCACGATCACACACTTGCACCGAGCCAGTTTCTAAGGCTTTCACTTTGGTCTCCAGAGTGCGAAGAGACTCCAAAATCAGAGAGAGAGCATTCGCTTCTCCTGACACAGAATCAGAGCCCGAAGGCAACACAGGTTTAGGGGTTGCAAATTTTAAAGGTGTTAATGTAGGAGAGATGTTAGCCTTACCTTTGGTCGAACCACTCCTGGAGGAAGACCTCCTGATCCTATCGCGCTCCAATTTAAGGCGATAGGACTCATATACCTCTCCAATCATCATCGCCCAATTTCTCACATTCATTGCACCGATTATCAATCAAACAATTATGCCCCCTACAACTCATACATACTGTGTGGGGGTCTACCGATGCTTTCGGTAGCCTCACCTTACAATCAGCCCTCACACACACTCTGAAACAAACCTCACAGCAACTTGATCCAGACATATTCTTATATAGAAAAGTTAATCCAAAATCAAAAAAACGGTCCACTATCGCGCATGCCAATTCAACAATCCAATTCAATACCAAAAACCATCAGATACTTTAAAAGCGAGTCAAATTCCAAAAAATCCTGAGCAGAGGTCTGTAAACAGTTGTTTAACCGACCGGCGGCGACAGAAAAAAATATGAATAGAAAAATGGGAATGGTTCCTGATATCCGCCTCCCAGCGGCGGGAATGGGTACTACCACCTGGCCGCCCACTGCGTGTGCCGCGAGTTTTGAAATTTCTGTCGGACGTCAGAAAATACAGCTATATATATATCTGTCAGGTAAGTGGCATGAACAAAAAATGATATTGTTATGATACAATAAAGTTTCATACATACTTACCTGGCAGATATATACATAGCTAAGACTCCGTCGTCCCCGACAGAAATTCAAATTTCGCGGCACACGCTGCAGGTAGGTCAGGTGCTCTACCGTCCTGACCTGGGTGGCAGGATTAGGAACCATTCCTGTTTTCTATCATACTTTTTTCTCTTCCACCTGTCTCCTTGCGGGGAGGCTGGGTGGGCCCTAATCATATATATCTGCCAGGTAAGTATGTATGAAACTTTATTGTATCATAACAATATCATTTTCATACAATCAACTTACTGTCAGATTATATACATAGCTGATTGGCACCCTTCGGTGGGAGGGTAAGAGACAGCTACTATATGGAATAGACAGGTAAACAACATATGTTGTAGGTATAAATAAAACCTTGGTTCCTACCTGATAGGTGGTAGACTTCGTGGGTGTTTGCCCAGTAGTCTGCATCACCTCAAGAAACTTTAGCGAGATATGTGATCTATGGCCAAGAGTTCTTGTGGGTCTGCTGAAGGGGTCTTATCCCTACTCGGCAGCGCCTGAAAGGACTTTGTCAATGGGTGCTGATCCACTTATATGACAATACACCTTATGAAGGAGCGCAACACCGATCCCGATCACCTGATCCTAACACGAGGGTTCGCGCTCAAATTGGAAAGAGTTATCCCCACACTCCTTTCAAAAACCCCAATAATTTCACTAAGTTAAAAAACTTTAACTCAAAGTTAGGATCAGTGTCGGCTCCTTATCCCAGTAACGTATCCGCAGAAACGTATAAACCAAAAGAGAAGGATCTCGTAGGTTAACTTGACATCCTTTGTGTAATGAGAAGTCAACACAGAGTTGCCTCTACCGTACAACACAGCTAATAGTCTTATATGACATATTGTTATGTAAAGAACAAGAATTTGCAAAAGCGCGCACTTCCTGCGCTTTTAATTCTCAGCTGTTTGAAGGAATCAAGTCACTAATGAAGTGCTTAGGAGATCTCCATGTTTTCAAAGAAGACCAGGGCTTTCTTGAAATGGATCTCACCCGACTGAAGCCTGAAGCCTGGCAGGAACCTCGCGCCTGGCTGGTGCTTCGCTCTTGGTTGGCGCCTAGCGCTTGTCTGGTACCTTTCGCTTGACTGGCGCCTCGCATCTGGATGACGCTTCGCGTCTTAGCTGGAGATTCGCGCCTAGAGCCTGGGCTTGCGCCTGGCTGGCTGGCTCGCGCTGCTGGCTGCTGCTGGCCTGCTGGCGCTTTGTGCTTGCCTGGCGCCTCGCGCCTGCCTGGAGCTTCGCGCCTGGCTGGAGTCTAGCTCCTGGTTGGAGTGGCGCCTTGGCGCCTGCCTGGAGCTTCGCGGTGGCTGGGCACCTCGCGCCTGGCTGGCGTCTCGCGCCAGGTTGGCGCTTTGCCCTGCCTGGCGCAAGCGCCTGCTGGCGTCTCGCGCCAGGTTGGCGCTTTGTGCCTGCCTGGTGCCTTGCGCCTGCCTGGAGCTTCTCGCCTGGCTGCCGTCTCGCGCCTACGGTTGGAGTGGCGCCTTGCGCCTCCTGGAGCTTCCGCCGCTGGCTGGTACCTCGCGCCTGCCTGGCCGGCCCGCCCGCCTGGCGCCTCGCTCCTGCCTGGCGCCTCGCGCCTGGGTTGGCTCCTCCCCACTTGCCGGAGCTTCGAGCTTGGTAGTCTCTCGAGGATGTCTGGCAATGTCCCACATCGGACACTCTTATCTGTCCTATATGTTCGCATCTAGCACATCTGTGTCAGGTTGTAGGCCGGTCTTTCTCCTCATCAGACAATGACAGTGTTCTTGGGGCTGTCTGCAGGTTTCTTCTTCCTTACTGACTGTGGTCAGAAGGTCTTGAGTCGCCTTCTCAGTTAATGAACGAGAAGTGTCCTTCACTACTGAGAGGGAACAAAAAGTCAGACAAAGGCGAGTACAGAAGCGCTGCCCTCTGAGCGTGGGAGACCGCTTTGGTTAAAAAGACACTATATACTGTCCTCTTTTTAAGAAGACCTGCTCCAAACAAAGAGGAGATCTCAACCGAGCCATCCTGAACCGCTTTGTCTATACAAGACAAAATACACAGAAGGACTTCTGGTTCGAGTCCTTCAGAATCATGGGCTTTCTTGGACATCACCCCAAAGGGACCCAATCTAAGAAGTTGAAAACTTCCAATACCTGAAAGAGTCCCTTGAGGAGATGGTCCAGTGAAATGCCCCAAGTTATACGGGCAGAGTTCAAACCTTGTCTACGTGAAGCGTCAACTAAGGTCGAAAAGTCCGCTTCTGACGTAGACGGAAGAGAAATACCCATATTCTCTCCCGTCTGATATCAAATGCCTCTTTTACCAGCTAGTCTCGCTGGAGGCATGCAGAAGACCGTTCTAACTAACTCCTTCTTCAACTTCATCCAAGAGTCTAAAGACTGAAGAGCCCTCTTCATCGAAATGGCGGGCTTCATTCTAAGAAGAAAAAACGAAGATTCTTCGTCTTTGCACTCGAGAAAAGAAGCGCGCGGGGAAGAGGAGAGGCAGGAGTCAAGTCGTCTCCATACTCCTCTAGAAGCAAGGCTGTCAAAACATTATAGTTCGACAGTCCTTCTCTTCCTTGATACTCCTCCTCCGAGTTTACTTCTAACTCGGGGTCTAGATGAGTCTCCGCTGCTAATTCAGTACGTCTTTCCTCTGGAGGAGACAAAATCCTCAATAGGAGAGGGGCTAAGGGAATGATATTCCTTCCTCTTCCCCGCTTTAATAGTCCTGGAAGGCGCCAACAGCCCAGGCTTCTCTCCATAAATGGATGACGCCCTTCACGCTGTGGATGACGCTTCTAGTCAGCCAAGCGTCCTGGCTGACGCCTCCCGTTTGTGTGGCTGCTGACGTCTGGATGACGCCTCGCGCCTGGAAGACGCTTCGCTCTCAAAAGGCGTCCTAACTGGCGCCAAAAAATTTGGTTGGAGCCTCGCGTCTAAAAGCAGCTTTAAATGACTATTCATGTCTCGACGACGTCTCACGTCTCTCTGGCGTTACGTGTCTTCCGCAAGATTCTCCCGATCTCGCTCTCGAAAAACGAAGCCTCTGCGATATGTTGGAAGCTCACGTCTGCATGACGCCTCTCGCTTCGCAGGGGAGAGAGGACGAGACTTCTTGATTGGAAGCGCAACGTCCTTCCTACGAGGCGCTAACACTCCCACCAAAGAGGCCAGTTGCTCTTGTACTGGCAAGATAATCTTCCTTGAAGCTTTTCCCACGTCATCTTCAATCGGGGGAGAAGTAGGAAAGGAAAGCAGTATAGGAGCCTGTTCTTCTTCTCACAACTCTTTCCAATAAATGTTAAACATGTTAACAGTATTATCGTCGATCGAGAAGGATCTCTTTGTTAACGCGAATAGGAGCGAAAAAAGAGATTCTCGATGCTCTATGCGATATGAGAGCGTCGTGGAACTGGCCTAAGTGATTAAATGGGTAACGAAATCAGGAACGAATCTTGCCGTTACCGAGCTTGGTGTCCGAGAGTCTACTGGACTCCTAGGTTAATAACTCGCTAAAACGAGAAAATCTTGGATGGTGCTCTTGGCTCACTGCGCCAGGCTGGCGCTTCTAGCGCAAATTTTGCGCCAGGCTGGCGCTTCTGGAGCATTGCGCTAGGTTGGTACTTCTGGCGCGTTGCGCCAGACTGGCGCTTTCTTCTAATTCTTTTTATGTTATGTGCCAGAACACCTGTGCCTTTATGGTACCCGACATCCTTTCACATGTTAATTCCGTTCTTAGTAGGAAAAAACTTTATACACGTAGTATAGTCCATTCAGGGAAACAAGTTCTGCCCCAAAGAGAATGTTTCCCATCCGACTCATCCATCTTCTTCTGAGCAGGTACTCTAATAAGCTATGCTTTCGTAAGCCTGAGAGCATTACATAATATAATGTTCTGCTGCGATAGGAATCCTTTAATAATGTTACCTACGGTAAACCGCATTGAAAGGTTGTACTATCTCTCTTATTGAAAGCTTCTTAGCAAAAGGCATACAATATTTATTTATGTTAGCTTAACTATCCCCTCAATCCGAGGTTAAGGAACGCGATTGTAGGGGAGAGATAACGGAAAAGTTATTCCATCCCGCAAGAGAGAGAGATTCGCCCGACCGCTCATGACTGACACCTACATGGTACTGACAGTAACTGGCATAGGCGTACTGCGTTGGTCTCAGGCTCTCAGCGAAAGCAGTCCCCGCTACTCTTCCAGAGTTGCCAGCTACTCCAATTAATAAAGGAATTTAATAAAATTATTATCGAACTTCAGGAAGTTCTTATTAAAGCATATTTAAGCAAACAAGACTTCGATAAATCTAGAAGCTAAGTAGGTGTAGTCTTAACAATCCCTTTAAGCGTAGTCCTTCCTAGGAGAGACGTAGAAGGATACTTGTAATTGAGTTGCACAGAAAAGAAGTAACTACGGTATGTGTTATGAATTGACCGTATCGTATTCTCATACAGCAGAAACTCTACTACCTTCTACTATCTTCGTTCTTTTTGTTAATAGAACGATAGAAAGAGTACACACATATATATATATATATATATATATATTATATATATATATATATATATATATATATATATATATATATATATATATATATATATATACACATATATATCCTTAAGGAACGAAGTTAATCAAGGAACTCTTTAAATCTTCGTGATTTCTTCATAAATCGCGGAAGAGACAGAATTCCTGTTCATCACTAGGGTTTACGGAAGGAAGTAGATATTTTCTATCCGCCATCATACCCAAACATCGATGAGATCTTATTAAGAAAAACTCCCAAAGCTCTTGCCTCCTCAAAACGAGGGAAGAGCATGGATGAAGGAGAGAGTCCGCATTGAGAGGAACTGCCTAACAAAGGATCCTTCTGAATAATGGAAAAGGGGCTTCTCTTAGTATCAGAATCCTTCTGACAAAAGCAACGGCCGCCTGTGCGACATCTTGCACCTTTGCCAGGGGAAAGTTGTTCAAGTTAAAAATTCAAAGAGGAGTCTCGCGACTGACCTCTCTCTCTAATGAAGATTTTTGAAATCTTCTGACGCCTGGCGTCTGGATCCTTGCGCCTAGCGCCTAGCGTCGGATAGTTCCGCGCGCCTGGAATGTTCCGCACGCTAGAAAAGGAGACTCGCTCTGGAACGTTCCGCTTGCGTGGAAGGTCCCGTGCGCCCTAATAGATCCGAGCGCCTCTAGTCTTGTTATACGAGCCTCTTGCCAGAAAACGTTCAATGGAAGCATCCTTCTTATTGCCATTCTACTATAAGGCTCCTTAGTTAAGCCGTCTGTTTTCTCTTTGAAGGCGCCTTGCGCCAAGAAAAAGTTCTGGAACGCAGCTCGCACTCAGTTGCTGGAACGCGGCTCGCGTTTATCTGTATGAACGAGGCTCGCGCTAGTCTGTTGGAACGCGGCTCGCGCTAGTCTGTTGGAACGCGGCTCGCTGCTGGCTGTTGGAACGTGGCTCGCGCTAGCTTGCTGGCTGGCTCTCAGCCTCTCGCTCAGTGAGTCAGTGTTCTCTTATTCAGAGAACGAGCCAGATCGTTTTCCGAACTTCTAACATGTACATTCTTCGTCTTTTCGGATGTAAGATGAAGAAACGGAAAGAACAGACGCACTTTTTTAAAGGCTGCCTTTGCAATGGCTATCCCTGGCAGTCTGGGACGTTTTACAGATCCTGCCGATGGGAACGCACCGATCGGTGGGGATTCTCCATAACCTCCGTAAGGCTTTCGACTTTCCTTCTCCTCTTGGCTTGTGAGTTTGGAAGAGGTCTAGCCTGAGAGCGAGACAGAGCCGATCGAACGCGACCCTCTACTAATTAGGACGCCTTTCTTTCCAATGGCGAACTTGGCAGTCTGGGACGTTCTACAGATCCTGCCGAGGGACGCTGATCTTGGTGGGGATTCCTCCATAACCTCCGTAAGGCTTTCGACTTTCCTTCTCCTCTGGGTATGTGAGCTTGGAAGAGGTCTAGGCCTGGGAGCGAAACAGAGCAGAACAGAACGCACCCTCCACTGCACTAACAGTAAAAACACTTCTTACCTTTCAATAGCTCGTATTTTGAGCTACATTCCTTTGTCTTCAAATTGCAATATGAATTTGAAGATTCTGTGAAGTAAGAAGGAGATGAGGATACCACACTACTAGTAATGTTAATGCTCTAACTGCTCGTTAGTACGAGAGCTATATAAACTTTTAAAGGAAGCGTAACTATTCTTTCCTTACATCGTCAAGAAGGAAGTTAGCTCAATCAATTCTAACATTTACTACACGTTATTATGAATAAATATTAAAATTTTCCTTCTTGCAAACTGTGTGATTGTCTACCGAAAAGTTCGGTAGTTACACGTAAACAATTCTTCGAAATTTTCGAAGCCAAAGTTATCAAAACAAATTAATATGCGTATGCCGAACCAAAGATCCAGTACTTCCCTGCAAAAGATAGCCCAGAAGATCGATGGCGATGAAATCCAAAAATCAAGTCAGGAGGAACTGCAAACGTTGTTTACATTCCAAGCGACAGAAAAAATATGATAGAAAACAGGAATGGTTCTTAATCCTGCCACCCAGGGCAGGACGGTAGATCACCTGACCTACCTGCAGCGTGCCGCGAAATTTGAATTTCTGTCGGGGACGACGGAGTCTTAGCTATGTATATATCTGACAGGTAAGTTGATTGTATGAAAAAAAATTTTAATACTCCCCTAAAAGATATCACAAGAGTTCCTTACTGAACAACAGTGACTGGCCGCCAGTGCAGCACCGAGCCCTCTTTGTCAGCAGAAATCTAGAACATATCTAGTAGAAGGTATGTACAAATTTAAGGATTGGTGTTTGCTCCCGTACCCAGTATTGTATCCGCCGATACAAAAGGTCCCAGAGAAAAACATTTCTCGTAAGTCACGCGAACGTCTTTAAGATAGTGAGATGCAAAAACTGAATTGCACCTCCAATATGTCGTGTCAATGATTTTCTTTAACGACATATTCTTCTGAAAAGACAGAGACGTCGCCACTGCTCTAACTTCATGGGCTTTTACTCTTAAAAGCGGAAAAGAGTCGTCAGGACAGAACTTGTGAGCATCCGTAATGACGCTCCTAATGAAGAAAGCTAATGCGTTCTTAGACATGATTCTTGTGGGGTCCTTAATCGAACACCAAAGACTTTGTCTAGAGCCTCCCATTTGTTTCTTTCTTTGTAAGAAGAACTTCAAGGCTTTTACCGGGCAAAGAGACCTCTCTGTTTCTCTCCCTACTAGACTCGATAAGCCTTTGATCTCGAATCTCTTGGGCCAGGGATTCGATGGATTTTCATTCTTCGCTAGAAAAAGAGTTCTAAACGAGCAAAAGGCCGAGTCTTTGTTAAAGCCGACTTCATCTTCTATGGGCATGAAGTTGCGCCAACTCTTTTGGCTGCTCGCCAAAAGATAGGAAAAACAAGCATTTTTCTTGTTATATCCCTGAACGAAGCTACGTGGGGAGGCTCAAATCTGTCAGACGAAAGGAACTTGAGAACTACGTCCAGGTTCCAGCTGGGAGGAGTTAGTTCCTTCGATTTTGTCGTTTCAAACGATCTAATCAAGTCGTGCAGATCTTTATTCTCAGCAATGTCTAGGCCTCTGTTTCTAAATACTGCCGAAAGCATGCTCCTGTATCCTTTGATCGTCGATACAGACAAATGAGAGACCTCTCTCAAGAACAAAAGGAAATCAGCGATTTCGGTTATAGAGGTACTGGAGGAGGACAACTCTTAGACTTACACCACCTTCTGAATACCTCCCACTTCGACTGATAGACTCGTCTAGTGGAAGCTCTTCGGGCTCTAGCGATAGCGCTTGCAGCTTCGCGAGAAAACCCCCTCGCTCTGACAAGTCTTTCGATAGTCGAAAGGCAGTCAGAGCGAAAGCGTGGAGGTTTTGATGAAAACCTCTCGAAGTGTGGCTGTCTGAGAAGATCCATCCTTTTTGGAAGGGATCTTGGGAAGTCTACTGTCCACTCCAGCACCTCTGCAAACCAATCTTGTGCTGGCCAAAACGGGGCTATCAGGGTCATCCTTGTCCCGTTGGACGCTACGAACTTTCTCAACACTTGTCCCAGGATTTTGAAAGGGGGGAAAGCGTACACGTCCCACATTTGAGACCAGTCCAGCAGGAAGGTGTCGACCACGAGAGCTCTTGGTCTTCCACCACTGAACAAAAGACTTCCAGCCTTTTGGAAAGGAATGTGGCGAACAGATCTACGTGGAGGAGTGCCCCAAAGATCCCAAAGGACTCCTGACACCCAACCTGAACTGAATGAAGGAGTCCATTCTGTGTGAAGGACCTGGCTTCTCCTGCTCAGTCTGTCCGCCCTGACGTTTCTCGTCCCCTGAACAAATCTTGTCAGGAGGGAGATGTTTCTTTGTGAGGCCCAAATTAGCAGATCTCTTGCTATCTCGTAAAGCGACACTGAGTGCGTTCCTCCTTGCTTCCGAATGTAGGACAGGGCTGTAGTGTTGTCCACATTCACTTGGACCACACTGTTCGTCACAAAGGGTTCGAAGAACTTTAGCGCCAAAGTGAACAGCTAGAAGTTATTTGCAATTTATGTGCCAGGACACCTGTGCTGCCTTCCAGGTGCCTGACACTTCTCTCGGTCTAGTGTTGCTCCCCAACCCTTCTCCGATGCGTCGGAATACAACACTCGGCTTGGGTTCGGAACTTCCAGAGAAATTCCCTTGTTCTCTTTTAGAGGGGACAACCACCATTGCAGTGTGGTTTTCATCTCCATTGGAAGGAGAAAAACTGCCGGAGAGAAGTCCCGTCTTCCAGTTCCAAGATCTCTTAGAAAAACTGAAGAGGGCGAAGATGTAGTCTTCCTAGAGGAAAGAACTGTTCGAGCGAGGAAAGGGTGCCTAGCAGGCTTAACCATTCCCTCACCGAAGTCCGTTCTTTCCCTAAGAAGAGAGAGACTTTTTCCAAGCCTCTCACGATTCTCTCTTGCGGAAGGAAATACTCGAAAACCCCGAGAATCCATCTGAATCCCCAGATAGACCAAGTTCTGTCTGGGAATCAGCTGTGACTTCTCGAGGTTCACGAGTAGTCCCAACGCCTTTATCAGGTCTAGGGTCAAAGAAAGGTCCTCCAAACACTGTCTCTCTGTTTCTGGCCCTGATGAGCCAATCGTCCTAATATAGAGAGATGTTGACGCCTTTGAGGTGAAGAAACCTCGCCACATTCCTCATTAGGTTTGTGAAGACCTGAGGAGCTGTTGACAGGCCGAAACACAAGGCCCTGAACTTGAAAGATCCTTCCCCCCGTCATGAAACGGAGGTACTTCTTACGACAAGAAGGGTGAATCGGGACATGAAAATAGGCGTCCTGGAGATCCAGCGACACCATCCAATCTCCTTGACGTAAAGCCGCCAGGACTGAGGCCGAAGTCTCCATAGAGAACTTCTCCTTTAGAACGAACTTGTTCAGAGCGCTGACATCTTAGAACTGTCTCCAGCCCCCCGAGGCTTTCGCAACCAGGAAAAGCCGATTGTAAAACCCCGGAGAGTTTTGCTCTAGAACCAATTCTATAGCTCTTTTGTCCCACATTTGATTCACCATCAGACGAAGAGTATCCCTCAGTACAGGTCCCTGTATCTGGCTGACAGTTCCCGCGAATGGTCGTTAGTGGAGGACTGTCTTGGAAGGGGATAAGATATCCCTTCCTGATTATGGACATGGAAGAAGAGGCGTCCGAGTTTATGAGTGACCAGGCGTCTGCAAATTCGAGAAGCCTGGCCCCCACTGGTGTTTGGAGGCTGTCTGTCTCACTTCCCTTTCTTAAAGGGACGGGAAGGAGCCTTACCTCTCCTCTCAAGACCTCTTCTCTTAGAGGTAGCTCTGGAGAGAGGGCCTCCTTGAAAGGGCTGAACCGTAGAAGTCGGTCCTTTCTTGTCAACTGAAACAAGTGGTCTCTTCTTCCTTGCAGTTTGCAGGAGAAGATCCTGAGTCGCCTTCTCAGTCAGTGATCGAGAAATGTCCTTCACTAACGAGAAGGAAACAGGAAGTCAGACATGGGAGCGAAAACCAGGGCTGCTCTCTGTGAGAGGAAACCGCCTTGGTTAGGAAGGAACTAAAAATACTCCTCTTCTTAAGGAGTACTGCTCCGAAAAGAGAGGAGATTTCTCCTGATCCGTCTTGTACCGCCTTGTCAATACAAGCAAGAATACTCAGAATGACTTCGGGGTCTAGACCATCCGAGTCATGAGCTTTCTTAGACATCACCCCAAGGGACCAGTCTAGGAAATTAAACACTTCCAAAATATGGAAGAGTCCCTTGAGGAGATGATCCGTCTCCGAAATCGCCCAAGACACGCGAGCTCCATTCAAAGCGTGTCTCCTTGACGAGTCAACCAAGGGTTGAAAAAGTCCGCTTCGGCTGCCGCTGGGAGAGAAAGGCCCATGTTCTCCCCAGTTCGGTACCAGAAACCTCTCTTGCCAGGAAAGTTAATGGCTGGAGGCATACAAGAAGGTGGTTCTGCCCCAGGATCCTTCTTAGACAACATCCATTCGTCTAAGGACTGAAGCGCTCTCTTCATAGAGATCGTAGGTCTCATCTTCAAGACCGACGAAGACTTAGGCACAATCGCACTCGAAAACAGTGATCGAGGCGACGGAGGAGCGGCAGGAGTTAAAGAATCTCCGTATTCCCGTAAAAGAAGGTCAGTCAGAACTTTATAGTTCGAGACTCCTTCTCTACTGTCACCCTCTTCTTCCGAATCTCCTTCTACACCTTGTGGAGAATCGGCCTGAAAAACGAGAGGATCTTCATCCCGTTCTCTCTCTACTGGTGACAAACTCCTACTAGGAGAGGGGCTCATAGAGTGAACAGACTCTCTCTCACGTCTAAAAGAAGTCTCGCGTCTGCTTGACTTCTCGCGCCTGAAAAGCTCCTCGCGCTTGGCTGGCGCCTCCCGCTTGTCTTGCGCCTCGCGCTTGGCTGGCGCTTCACGCTTGGCTGGAGCGTGTAGCCTGGCTGGCATCTCGCGCCTGGCTGACGTCTCGCGCTTGTCTGGCGCCTCACGCAATGTTGACTCCTCGCGCCTGGCTGGCGCCTCGCGCTTGGCTGAATCCTCGCGCCTAACTGGCGCCTCACGCCTGAGCGTATCCTGATCTAGAGCAACTCGCTCGGATAGATCCTGACGTTTGTACGACTCTTCGCGCCTGGAAGACGTCCCATGTCTGGAGGACGCTTCACGTCTGGCTGGTGAAAGAAGGCGAGACTTCTTAATAGGAAGTCTAGCGTCCTTCTTGCGAGGGGGATCCCTCGAAAGAACTCCAACCAAAGAGGCAATCTGCTCTTGAACTGCAAGCAATATCCTCTTGGAAGCCACCCCAGCGTCCTCTTCAATAGAAGAAGCAGGAGAACTCGAAGGAGTGCTATCCTCAAATACTGTTCTAGGAGGCGTCAAAACCAGCTTAGCCTTCTTGATAGAAGAAGGAGCTTCCTCCGAGAAGCGTTCCGGGCTCGAGTCGAACGCGCGCTCTTTCCAATGCCTTTTCAGTGGCCTAGAAAGATCCGAGTCCTTCCACCCTCGTTTAGGTGAAGGAGAACCGGACGACGAGAAACAATCTCGTAGGACGCTTCTATTAGAGCGGTCCTGAGCAGACTGTAACGAAACAGAACCTGCTGAAGGGACGCCTGACCGTTGGGGATTCCCCACAACCTTCCTACTCCTCTGGGTATGTGAGTTTGGAAGAGGTCTAGGCCTGGGAGCATCGCAGGGACGGTCAGACGCCCCCTCCACAACACTGGGAACACTCACTTCACTTAGTAATTCACAATCACTAGCCTTACCTTGCATGGCCGCCATCTTTGTCTTCATTTTACGAAGAGTAGCCTTCAGATTGGCAATTTCAGAAGCCGAATCCGAATGCAAAGCCTGTGAGGATTCAGATACATAGGGAGAATCATATTCATTAATAAAAGGAGAGTTAGACTCAGAAAAAGGCTCAATAGGCCTTGTACTCACCACTCTTTGTGCAGCCCGTCTAATCCTATCCTCTCTAACTTCTTCAAGTAAGAAGTTAGAGTCTTCCATTCATTAGCATCCAACTTTTCACACTCAATACAGGTGTTAGCCAAAGAACAGTCAAACCCCCTACATTTACGACATACAGTGTGAGGATCAACCGAAGCCTTCGGTATCCTCACCTTGCAGCCTACATTCCACACACACTCTCACACTAACACTTGGAATCAGACATTCTATTAGAAAAATCAAAAGCAAGTCCAAATCCAGTCCACAGTAGCGAATGCCAAAACAACGATCCAGTACGTCACCAAGAAATCCAATAAAGATGACATAAAGTCTTGAAAAGCGAATTCCAGTCAGGAGGTAGTAACAACAATGTTGATACCACCGGCGACAGAGAAAATATGATAGAAAACGGGAATGGTTCCTAGTCCTGCGCCCAGGGCAGGCAGGTAGATCACCTGACCTACGGTAGCGAGTGGCGCGAAATTTGAATTTCTGTCGGGGACGACGGAGTCTTAGCTATGTATATATCTGACAGGTAAGTTCATTTGTAATGATACAACAGGAGGAGATCAATAGGATTATCGAGGGATAGAGAACTATCTATTCCTTGACTGTCTATGGAGGAGCGAGACAAGGTCTTCTTCGCTCTCCTTATCCTATCTTTCTCTAATTTACGCACATAGCGGTAATATTCAATCCATTCAGTCTCAGGCAAGCCCACACATTCATCACATCTAATCACCTATCTCACAAACTTTTCCTCTGCATTTACTACAAATAGAATGAGGATCTAAAGAGGATTTAGCAAGTCTAGTCTTGCAACCTTTCACACACATTCTCAAACTTGAAGCAGAATCAGACATGATGAGAAATCAAAAAGAGAGATCAAAAACAAGCAAAGGTCAAACCAACAATATCGAAACGAAATCAAAATCCAATCAAGCGAAAGCCAAGCCAAAGTGTACTCACCAAAATAATACTGCAAAAGACACGGGCTATAACGAGCGAAGTTCCAACGATGTCACCGTAGCGGCGGCAGGGAAGATCTGAGGAATAGTTGGTATGGTGCTACGTACCTGGTAGAGGGCGCACAGGTGGTGCACCTGACTACCCAATCGGCGATTGCCGCGAGTTTTGAAATTCTGCCGTGACGTCAGGGACGTAAGCTATATATAACTACCAGGTGAGTTAGATGTTTGAAATTGCAAGATCAGAAGTTAGTCTTCTGGGCTTTTCTCATTAGGGAGAGAGATGCGAGTCGCCCTTATGGGAAAGCAAAGACCATTATGTCGGACACTATAAGGCAAATACAAGTTATGGGTTTGTCTTGTGTCAAACCCCCTTTCCTGCCTTGTAAGGAAAGGGACATTTGCTTCCATTAACTAATTAAAGAAAATAGGTTACTCTAAGGAGTGTCTTATCTGCATCTGCATTTGGTCCAGCACAAAATAGTCCGCATTACTCTCTATCCGGAGGGAAAGAGTAGGATGAAAGAGATGAAAGGAGAGCCAGTCACTCCACAGTCACGCTCATTCATACCATACAACGAGGCAAGATGTGACTCTGTCAAGTTAGAGGAGCTGGGTAAGCTACACAACTTGTTGAGCACCACTGGTCCCGAAGAAAATGTGTCCAAGGACCTGTGGGCAATATCCCAAAGGTAGTGAGAAGTGAAAGTGGTCTGGCTTGCCCAGACCCCTGCTTTCAAATCCTGTTGAACCGACAGGTTCTTACGGAATGCGAGCGACGGGGCAATGCCCCTGACCTTGTGAGCTCTCGGACGAAGTGCACCAGTGTTGTTGGGAGCAGAAGAGCACACTTTCCTGATCGTCTCATGAAGCCAGAAAGAAAGTATAGTCTTGAACAGCCCTTTCTTGGACCCACCGGTGCTAACGAACAGTCGTCGACACTCAAGGCAGAGACGGCGGGTCCTCTTCAGGCAGCGCCATAGTGCTCTAACGGGACAAAGTAGCATCTCATCTGGATCATCACCAATGAAGTCCCTCAAGGAGGGGATGGAGAAGGACTTCAACCTGGCATCGGGGACCGATAGATTCTGAGCCTTTATCACAAAATCTAGGAAAAAGTCAAGCGTAACCGATCCCCAACCCCTTGAGTGTTTAACGAAAGAAAAGACCATGCAGTTTGCCTACTCTCTTCGCAGATGAGGACTGGAAATGGCTCATATGGGGTACGAGACAAGTTCTGCAGTACAAGTCACATCCCACGCAAGAGGCCTGAGATCCATGGGTGGGCAAGACCTCTCGAAGATCCTCATGAGTAGCGATATCTCAAAGGAAGACGAAATATCGACACCTTTCAGCTTCAGGATTAAGGCCAATGTAGCCCTGTAGCTCTTTACGGCTTAAACAGAGAGGAGGTTCTCTTGGCAAAGATAGATGAAGAAGTCCGCGACCTGCTGAAGAGTGGCCCCAACCGGAAAGATAACCTGTCTACGACACCAACCACAAAAGACGGCCCACTTTCCCACGTATATTGCTGCAGAGGACTATCTGAGGTATCAAGCCATTTCTCTTGCTGCTCGACAAGAAAAGCCTCTCACTTGCAAGATGGTGGATAATCTCCAGCTGTGAAGACACTGGGACTCTACTGCAGTTAGCACAGCGGGTTCTGCCATGGGGGAGTCTCTCACGGTGCACCGCAGAGAAGAGCCAGGAGGTCAGGATACTCAACAGCCTGAGGTCATTTAGGTGCCACCAGAATCATCCGGAGATTCTGCATGATCCGCATCTTGCTGATAACGGTTTGAATCAGGTTGTCCCACAGGTATTGGAATGCGTCCTCTGCAGCTGCCCATGGGTTGAGAACAACGGAGCTAAAGGTCTCTGCCACATCCTGGTGAAGGAACAATTCGGTTCCAATCACCTGATTCTGGCGGCTGAGCTTGTCTGCCACTACATTCCTCTTGCCTGGAATGTATCTGGCTGACAGCTCTACCGAGCCCACTCGTGCACCTGCACTGTCAAATGGTGTAGCTCGAGGGAGGTGAGTGCCCCTTGCTGGTTGACATATGCCACCATTGTAGTGTTGTCGCTCATCAACACCACAGTGTCCCATCACCCGTTACCGAAACTCTTGGAGAGCCAGGAAGGCTGCCTTGAGTTCCAGGATGTTGATGTGAAGGCACTTGTTGTGAAGGTTCCACACTCCTGCAGTCAGCAACTCCTCCAGCTGTGTGCCCCATCCCTCGTTAATGTGTTTGAGAACAGGAGCATGTCCGGAGGGGGAACGGTAAGATCCACTCCTATGATGAGGTTCCTGTCATCTAGCCACCAATCCAAGTCTTCAATCACCTCCTGAGATAGAGGAAAGAGGAATGACTGAGGATCCTGGGACTGGGTACAATACTTCCTCAATCTCCATTGGGGAGAACAAAGGTGAAGGCGCCCATGAGGAAGCTGAAACTCCAACAACTGAAATTCCACAGTGCTTATTTGATTGTAATTATACACATTTCATTCTTAATTCACTTCAAATTTCACTTAAAATAATTGAGTTTGTTTATTACAAAGCCATGGTGGGAATAATTTTTCAGCCTGCTACGTCTGGCAGCCAGAATCCATGAGTCGAGTAGAAACAGTTGAGTGACTTGTTTATGACACAAAATTTGTACTTTTTTGTTAGTACTTTTCATTTATTTAAGTCTATATTACTATTTTGACTTTTTTTTTTTAATTTCTAATAATTGTATGGCTGAAATAGTTTATTTTTATTTCTTGATAATTGTACGGCTGAAACAAATTGAACCTCTAATAGGTGCTAGGAATGGCAAGTCATCATTACCAATTTGGTAGAACTTGATACATATGCCGATGCCTTTGCAAACTGTTTCCATAAATTCTAGATGTCACAGTAATGCAACAGATAAAATTGCTCTAACATTTTTATATATATTACAGATACGCTAAATTCACTTATTTCCACTGTTTTGTGTAAGTCTTATCCTAAGTTAGGAGGGTAAACACAAACTAATTGGCAACAGTGATAAGAAAAAAAATAAGAAAGCATGAACAACGTAGCTAACGTTCACAGCAAACCCGATGAAATTTGTGTCAGGAATCTGGTTACAGTTACAACAATGAATATTTTAAAATGAATGATCATGAATTTGTAATAAATTTATGCAATTCATAACCTTATTCTGGTGTTTAACTAATTATTCAAATGTTATGTTGCACATTATTCTTCTTCTTCTTCCTAAACAATTGCCACGTTTCCCCAGCCGTAAGATCATCGTTTAAGATTGTTGTAAAGAAAGTGTCCCAGCTTCTATGGGTACGAGTGGTGTGAGGATTTAGCATAGGAAATGTTTAGTTTGTTTATACAAGTGACTCAGCAAACATCGAGATGGCGTCAATCTTCTATATGTTAGGTATTTTAAGTGAAAATTTCGAAAGCATCATGGAGGTAAGTTAACTCTGAGCATGGCTAGTTTTTCATTAACTTCTGTTCAATAGGAAATTATGGCCTTAATTTCTTACTTGGGAGAAAACACTTACTTTGAGAGGAAAGTAGAGGTCTCGAGGTGTTGCTTCCATAGAGGTTGGCTTGTGACTGACCTCTAACTAAGCTTACTGGCTTTGCTGAAGTTATTTTTTGGGAAAGTGGCTGCACTGTCATATAGGGTAAACAACCGACTGGCCTGGCCAATTCACTGACTACCGCATAATTGGCCACCCTCCGAAAAAGTACTTTAACACGTCCTGACACCGGAGATGGTCATCAGTCATGAGTTGTTGGGTGGTGATAGCAGGAGCTCAAGACCTCTACTCTCCTTTCAAAGGAAGTATTTTCTCCAAAGTTAGAAATTAAGGCCATATTTTAAGATTTAAACAGTGAAAAGTGTAGCCAATGTAGTGCACACTACTCCCACGACGCTTTCAAAATTTTTACCTACAATTAAAAAAGTTTAGAAGATTGACGCCATCTCGATGTTTGCGGAGTCACTTGTGCCAACAAACTTCCCATTTCCTGTGCTAAATCCACACACCACTTGTACCCACAGACACTGGGGCACTTTCTTCACAACAATAGTAATCTCGACCTCTAACCAGTACTTATCCAAGGGAACTACAGCATTCTTTGCGGCGTTTTGCGCTCTTCAATTGTTTATCAGTGTTGTCAATTGGTATGTGTTTACCCTCAAAACTGGGCATAAGACTTACACAAAACCAGGGAAATAAGTGAAATTAGCATATCTATTTGTAGTATATATACATATTGCAGCAATTTTATCATTACTGCATTACTATGACAACTAAAATTCATGGAAACAGTTTGTAAATGTATCGGCTTATGTGTGAAGCTTCACTAGATTGGCAACGACGAGTAATTTTTTCGTCGCGTCATCTGCTCCTAAGTACATCAGAAATATTTGTAATTTTTCGGGGCTAATTTGGTTGCAAAAAAGGGATAATAGACACGAACCACGAATAGCAACGTGGTTCAAGTGCAATTTTGAGTGAATTAAGACCAAAATGTGTATAATTACAATCAAATCTAAGCACTGTGGAGTTTCAGTTGTGATGGCAGTAAGAATAAAACCACCGATTACAAGGTAAAAATGAATTCAGTTCAAACCATGACCCCGGGAATAAAAAGTTTCATACTTTCACTAATATAGGCAAGAAAATGGGGTTTTATTGTGCTGATTACGACTGCAATCTTGAGTAAGATCAATAAACGTTACATACTATATACGCTAACATTCTTCAAATGAGTGTTGCAAAGGCTGGGAAAGATGGTGGATTGTCTGTGGTTAGAACGGCCAGTCACACGATAGCCGCCATATTGGATTTCAAAACTGCCTTTAAAACATATTTTACAAAGAGCCCACATGCTTATTTTAGTTCGTATGGGGCTTTCGTATATCACATTATGTTGACGAAACTTCTATCTTTTGAATGGTATGCTTAAAGTTGTAATTGTATTCTTGTTTCACCAATTAAATATAGAGTGAATAAAGCCTGGCCACACGAAGACGATGGATCGTCTGTGGTTGTTTACCCTAAGTGGCCAACTGGCTGCACAGAGGTGTTTTACCCTAATAAACACTAATAACCATCAGTGAGCCAAATGATACTACGTAGGGACATCTGACAATAGGTTAGGCTTAAAGCTACTACAAAAAAGGCAGCTAAAGTATGGGTTCAGGATAACAAACCAAACATGAGTAGGTATTACTAGTACTGGGTATAGGCTAAGCCTGCCATATGGAAAGAGAGTCAAGTGATGCCCTAGCCTACCTTAAACCAATTAAATGACGGTACCCCATTATACTGGTGCTAGCTTGATAGGTACCGTCCTTAAAAGAAAAATGTGGCCTAGGATAAGCTAGACAGCTTGACCTACATCAGTATAAGCTAGGTACTAGGCTGCAGCAAGTTAAAAGTAAGCCATCAGAAACAATATGTTCAAGTAGATCACTGGCCAATCCAAAAATAATGATTAAATAAGGTCGAGTCAAGGGACAGCTTTTTCCGAGACCTTCTCTTGAACAGAGACTGGTTGGGGATACTCGTAACCCAGAAGGAAAACAAACCTAACCTGGCAACAATAGCAACACGCCTAAAAAATAAGATAACCCGCCACAGGGCACATAACCGACGCATAAGAGCACATCATGACAACAACAATAAGCAATGGATGAAAGTGAAAATTGGGAGAAGTGAGGCAAGGCGAAAGTGCCAAAGCCATTCGGTGTCAGGCACCACGACCACTACCGCAGGAACATTTTTACATCAATTTCTCCTTTTCAAGCAAGCATTTACCCTACTTCTGCTATCCTGCTGAAAACCATGACTTTATTACTCACCCCCGGCCATCCTTGTCTATGTCTCTATGTACTAATTTCATATTTTAAGTAATAATAACGTCGGATTAGTTGTTGACACATCGGGAAAACCTTAGGAAGTGGTGGCACAAATGTAGCGATTCAAGCGCTTTGCCAATTGCCCTATGTCTCAGCATGGCTTTTCATTATTAGATACTTCCGTAGGTCAAGTTTAAGCAAAAACACTAATGTAAAATACCATATATTGCAACAAATAATATTCTACCCCACATTGGTCTTTGGCAACTTAGATAATGATTACTGAATTGAATACGACAAACTAGCGGCTTTTGCTACACTTAGCACAGATACGCAGTGAAATGTGAGAACACCAACAGCAGCTCGAGGTAAATGTTTAAACCTTTATGTTTACTAAAACCGAGTTAATTATATGAATGTGTTTGAGAAGAAAAATAAGAAGAATGAAAGTGAAATTTGTGCATGGCGAAGAATAAAATTTGACTTTAACTTTTAATACTAAATAATATCGAGTACTGGATATGATTATTATACTATCGATTTATTTCCGAGCATAAACATAAGGGTCATGTCAAGATTAGCGAACCCACTATTTTACATGACAATATTAGACCACTTTGATATATATATATGTATATATATATATATATATATATATATATATATATATATATATATATATATATATATATATATATATATATATATATATATATATATATATATATATATATATATATATATATATATATATATATATAGTATATCAGTGATATGGTATTGTCTTGAAAGAAAAACCGTGGGTTCGCTAATCTTGACATGATCCAAGCATAAAATGCAATAGCCGATTTGTAGTACTACACATATCACAAACACAGATCCTAGTTTTTATCATTACCTTCCCCATAAAGAGGTCATAATTTTATGAGGTTCAGTGTTCTGTCATCTGTCTGTTCGCCTGTCATAAATAGTAAAGATCATACGACAACAAACGTATACTAGTGAAACTTGGTTAAGCATTAACAACGCGACCGAGTCCCTTCCTCTTGGTACATATAAATGGAGATATAACATTTTTTTTTAATAGATACCAAATCTGCAATGACATCTACCCCAGTTTTATCTTCTGGAGGAAGGTATTTAATCAAAGTTCCCACTAAATTTTATCAAAAGCTACTAATCATGTTCTTAGTGTTTTGATTCTCGGCCTAATCTGTCGGAGACTCCCTAAATAGGCCGCACCTCAAAAATCTATGCATCAGCTTATCGTGGAAGAATCACCAATGTTTTTTTTTTTATTGCTTGACCAGACTTCTTGTGGTAATCTAGTGAACAATTTTGGGTATGTCTTAGCTGTCGATCAGGCCTTTACAGTGTTCAACTGTTCAGTGACATCTCCAATACATTGTCTCCGATAAATTGAAACTGGCAATATTATATATAATACTGTATATAAGGTTTAAGTTAATATATTGTGATGAAGAGACCCCTACCGATGCATATATAATTAACGGAAAATTCTCTGAGCCGTTCAATATAATGCTAGGAACAGAATATCCAAAGTTTAATTACAGATAAGCTCCATTTAATAAACCAGTTGAAGGTGGAACTGATCTAATAATTCTAAAATGTATCTGAAATTCGCAAGGGTTTTCATGAACATGGTGGGTGATATGGTTGCGTTAAAAACGGGAACGTCTAAATGGCAGGTTTCACGTGCTAACCTGTTTCTACTGTGGTGCTGATCATGTAACAATGGAATGCAACTCAAGTGGAGTAAAGTGCATAAATTGTACGAGACAGAAAAGGCAAGATACCGAGCATCGGGTGAATGCGAGAAACACCAAGGCTTTGGATGTGGAAAAAACGAAAATAGCAGCAAACACTAATCATGGATATAAATGTTTGTTTTAAAATATGGATTTGTAAATGTACAGTCTGTCGGTAATAAAACGCAACATATTGGGGAGTTGGTTAATGACAAGTCTTTTGATATATTAGTGGTTGTTGAAACGCATTCAAATGATACTGAAATGACTCCTCTTTAGTCTCAGTCTAACTATTCTTTCACATTGCAAGAGATGGTAGGTCGGGGGGTGGAATTGGTCTCGTTCGTGTCAGCAGCTGTTTTCATCTTGAAATCATTAAGACTCAGTTAACTAGTTCTGAATACCCTCGAATAAGCATCAAATACTCAAGTTCAGAGACTCTCATGTATGGTTGTCTGTAGACCTCCATGGTCATGTATAAACGAATGTTTATTGGAATTTGTATACTTCTGGAAATGACAGTTATTATTGCTACAAATCTATGGATGGATGATGCACAAAATTTAATGGGGAATCACATCAATTGGTTAATATTGTTGCATATGTAACAACCCCGATTGGACACATCGAATCATATCTTAAGCGATTTACAAAATAATGTACCGGATATTACTGAGGAAGAGAAGTGCACCATCTTTTAGGATTTAAAATCACAACTTTTAGAATACTGGTATTGAAATAAAATGTGATAAGGAAAATAGGTTTTAGGAAGAGATCGAATTTTTCTCCACATGGTTTTATTAATGAAGTGATCCAGAAAATAAATAATGTAAATGTTCCTTGATCTGTGTAAATTGTCTTATGAACGTTCATAACCGAGTGAATAAAAAGTGAATATTATATGTGCCCGTTGAAGAAGAAGCATATAATTATTAAAAACAGATCGATCACTTTGAAAAGACAAGTGGGCGAAGGTAAAGACTTGAATTGCGTTGGGGGGGGGGGGGGGATACAGAATACTTAAAAACCGTTGCAATTGCCGAACGACAAAAGGAAAACTAAATATTATCATCAGAAAATCCGAAAAGTAGGGATGGATACAAATAACTTTGAGAAACCTTAACTGGAAAATAAAGTAACATTAAGGCTCCCTGGGGGTTTCAGTGATCGTATCTAGCTAATAATGACTTGAGAATGTAATGATATTGTCACTTTTGCTGAAATGCCGAATCAGAAAAAACACCAATACTAAACTTAATGCAAATGAAAGACTTGATCTAATAGTGTAAATGATTATTTTAAAAAAATAAGGGTTGTTAAACAGGCAAAGACAACAAACTATGCAACTGACCCGATGCCAATATCCGAATTTGCTGGGGTAGAAAATTTGTCACGTCTTAATAGTGAAAGTTACAAATTTCAGTATTTCTGACTGCAAGTTTCCTATACCTGAGAAAATGGCTATTGTTAAACCAGCCATGAAAGGTGCACATGATCATAAAAACTGAAGTTCATATAGGCCTGTTAGAATTTTATATTTTATGTCCAAAGTGGTAGAATGTATTCTTGAGCAACTAACTAGTTACTTGGAAAAGCTTAATGTACCATAAATATACTGGACTCATGCAACTCTGTCATAATCTGCCAAAGATGCAACGTAGGAAACTAGGGTAAAAAAAGGGTTATTATATAAACAAAATTAACTTATAACATAAAATAACTGTCTATACTGCCATATAATAATAATTTTAGATATTCCCAATTTACCAAAGAATTTTGGACTCAATGTAGCATTCAAGAACAATAAAACAACGTAACATGTTTCTTTTAAGAATTCACCCGAAAATACTAAGGGGCGCGTATACCAGACTCCATGTAATTCTTGTGATAACTTTCATATTGGGCAAACTGGAGAACGCTAGAAAGAGTAGACCACCATAGAAGACGTGCAAGAAGTTCAAAGGTCAACAGTGGAATTTTTGCACATGCTTGTGAAAACAATCATACAATAAAAAAAAAACGCCTGTGGTAGTAGCGCATGGTAATAGTTACGTTATGTCTAAGTTTTAGGTAAATAAAAGGATATCTGGGTGTACATTTGCAACTGAAAAGTGTTTTAATTATTTACTGTATGCGAATTACACCGTTAATATTCGAAATAGGATATTATTTAAAGCCCGGGACGCAGTGTTACCATGCGCAAAACATCACAGGCTGATGGACAGATAAAAAAAAAAAAAAAAAAAAAAAAAAAAAAAAAAAAAAAAAAAACAAAGTAAAGGAAGTAACATCGTCGAGTCTAGTTTTATAAAAGGAAGTTTCAACAAGAACGTGAACATTAGTCAGGCATGTATGAACGGGATCCATTAATCTCAAAAGAAATACGCAAGGAATTTCGTTTTAATTTAAGGAAGCTGCTGGAAAAATGAGGATAAGGGAACCTGAGGATATGTTCAATCCGCCCCCCCCCCCCCCCCCCCCACAAACGTCTGTCAGGTGTGAACGCTTGCTTTCCAACCCTTTGTATGTTCGTACGTACTGTCCTGGTAGTATATATATATATATATATATATATATATATATATATATATATATATATATATATATATATATATATAACTTTCTACCACTTTATTTCAGTCCCCTGAAGATGGTTTAGTTTGCAATAACGCCGACACCGGCCAAGATATATATATATATATATATATATATATATATATATATATATATATATATATATATATATATATATATATAAACTGCTCGTTCCCTCAGTATAAAGTGTGGAGATGTGACTTACTGGCACTCCTAAAAAGGCCTTGCAAGGAGGGACGAAGGTTATAACAAACAAAAATATACAACTGAAGGCCGATATTACTGAAAGGAAGAATCTGCATAAAACTCTGGACCTTACTTTAAATGAACTATATTTACATTTAAATGACGTGTAGGTCCAGAAATTAATGGAAGATTGCAGGTCCACCGGAAACACATGGCTGGGAAAATGACCCTGACACAGAGATATGATTTGCGCAAAGCGGGTTATTTCCAAGTATAGGCGTCCTATCCAAGGGTTCCCAATTTATCTCTCGCAACCAGGCACGATATTTGTCTGCAAAGAGATTGCATTCCAGCATCAGTACTAAGGCGATGGACACGAGGGAAAACGTTACACATTACTTGCTCTTAGCATTGCATATCAAAGCTCACTCACACGGGGCATAGAATGACTGGGAGCTTATACAGAAAGGAATACTACGTTGCTTGATCAACTAGGGGATGTTTAATAATATATATATATATATATATATCTATATATATATATATATTCCCCAAGAGGCACCAGCCCCAAAAGCAGTTTTGGAACCTAATGTCTTGCAAATGCTCAAGACATTGTTTAGAAGACTGTCCGTTTGTGACGAACGGATTATACGCTGTACCCCAGCGTGTAAGTTGCAAGACTGCACAAATATGGAAAACGACGAAGATCGGCTGAACGACACAAACGGCAGTGATGGAGAGGCTAACGAGGACTATTGAAAGTAATTCTTATGTTTGGTAACTGTCTATATTCTGTTTTATTTTCCATCTGTCCATCCGCCTTTGGTGGTCGCGCATGGTAACACTGCGTCCCGGACTTTAAATAGTTACGCTATGTGTGAGTTTTAGGTAAATAAAAGGATATCTGGGTGTACATTTGCAACTGAAAAGTGTTTTAATAATTTACTGTATGCGAATTACACCGTTAATATACGAAATAGGATATTATTTAAAGACCGGGACGCAGTGTTACCATGCGCAAACACTACAGGCGGATGGACAGATGGAAAAAAACCGAGTTTAATGGGAAAGATTTTCAGTCTTCCGAAGAGAGTTGACTTATTAAATTGTAGTACAAGGCCCTACTTCACAACAAGGTCTCGAAACCCGGGACTCTGACGTGTATCTGTAAAAGTACTTTGTTGTTTCATGTGTTGAGCTACTTCACATTAGAATCTGATTAGCCTATTTGAGCAAGGTCATACATATTAATTTCTTAGCCTAAACAAATCTGTAAAAAAAAATACAGATGAGTTCGATGTATCAAACTTAAGATATGTTAACACTTTACTCTCCTTGGATGCGCCATGCTTCATATGATTTGAAGACTAGGCTAGGGCTAAAAAATAAAAATGAGTAATGTTTTTATGATTTATGGATCGCTTTTAAGTACTAGATAAAAAATTTTGCCATCATAAGGCATCTACTTGAAGAAATATAAATCTTTGAATAAAAAATCAATATAGACACGTAAAAAATGCAAGTTTTTCTTACCAATCGGATATCATACTGTAGTAAAAACTTAAAACCTTATGTACTCCAAATCGTAAGATGTAGAATTTAAAGAAGAACCTTTTAAGCTTATTTGCATCGCTATGTTTTGGCAAAGAAAAAAAAAAAGGGGGGGGGGGATTTTTAAAGATGTCCGCCAAAGTGACACTTAGCAAACAAAATGTAAATAACTTCTTTGTTAGATCAAATGAACTAGAGACACCAAAAAATTTTTTCTTGGAAATGGAAAGGGGTGGTTACCTACCCTTTTTGGATTGCCTAATGCACAGGTTTAAATAATTTGTACAGACAACCCAACAATATTTCTGACTATGTTTTTCCATTCTGGTTACAGCAGTAAAGTTAAGATGTCAGCTTTTACATCAATAATCTTACGGGCATTACGCATATGTAGCCCTTAATATATTGACAATGAAGTAGAAATGATTAGGAATGTAGGCAGGAGACTGAAATATCCTAATCGATAAAGGTGTTGCACCTTGGGACAGGATCACCCCTGTGTTGTCCGAGTTGCTCTGACACCTTATCAAAGGTACCATAATGTTCAAAATATGTTATGACTCATCAGGTTATCAAGATTAAGTGTTCAATACATTTGAAAGTCTTGCTGTGTAAAATACAGCCAATGAATTGGGAAAACACAAATTAGCTACAGATTATTGAGCTATTTGTGCTTAGATGCACTTCAAGTGTATTTTTGGCGCCTTTAAATTTACAGCTCCAAGACAGCAAAAACCTTCAATTGGCATCAGAAAATTGAAAATATCAATCGTTAAGGGAAAAAACTAAGACTCTCTTAACCTCCATTATATGAAATACGTCGTATAAATTTACGAGTATCTTGCTTTAATATGAATGTGACCTGTGAGTTCGTGGGTTTCGCAGAGAGAAAAACAAGGAAGAAACAGGAAGCAGTAAGCAAGAAAATAAGTTATTCCATGAGAATTTGGCGACTGTGTATAGGGGACATTTGCTAGAAATAATCAACACACAATCACGTTTGTAATAGAAATAAACCAGGACTCCTTTGAGTTCATACATTCAAATAATAAATTTGTCCTTTTCATCTAAGGTTATTGACATTGTGATTTTTTTTTATAAACTATTAGAACATTTAAATAAAAACAGGCTTTGCTTGAAGAATAGTCTGAGTACAGGCAGCTGTACGTGCACAAGAGGAACATCTTGAGTTTTGTTAAGTGTGGCGTTTGAATTTTGCTTGACTATGAAGCTACTTTTGACATTATATACTGTATAACTTCTTGTTTACATATCCGGAGAATATTTGAATATGAAGTGATACATAGATATACCAGAAAAACTCCCGAAAACAGAACGTATGGTTTACTAATAAATAAAACTTTTTTTCATGAATAGAACCGTTGGGAAGAGGAGTTCCATTAGGAAGCGTGCTGAGCCCTGTCCTGTTTTGTATTAATTTCACACAATTGAGATATCGTACATACTTAGAACCATGGAATAGAATTTAAGCTTTTCGCTGACGATACACCATTTCACTTGACATTAGGCAAGGAGAAAATACAGAGGAGGAATTGAGTTTGTATCATGGGTGATATTAGATGGAAATTCAACGGTTGAATATGAACGATCATAAGACTGAAGGTTCGATTGTAGGGAAAATTGTGGTCTCAGAAGGCTGGAGGCCATTTCGAGCCTCAACGGTTGTGGTATAACCATTAAATTTGTTTACAGAATGTAGCATTTACATCAGTTCTCTACTTTCACTGACATGATGGGCATCAGTATGCAGTGCGGCTTTTCCTGCACGGGAAAATAGCCGCACGTTAGGGTGTCATACGAGCGGTTATTTCCCGTGCAGGTCGCCTGCCTTGCAGAAATCGTGTTTTGCAAATACCGCTCATTTCACCTTGTAGTTTGCTTGAGATGGAGGACGTCAAGCATAAAATGACGTAAGTGTATTTAATGAACAGGGCGTTAAAAAAGAAAAGAGAGCGTAAATGGTGGATCCACCCTATAAACAGCTCCAGGATATTTCAAGGAGCATTGTATACATCATATTCAGACCTGGAAGGTGATGTAAAAGTTCTTCAATTATTTCTGGAAGATGGAATTAGATGACAAGACAGTTATGAGATCATCCATTCTCTTGAAGAACCTGTTGCCTAAGTGTAGGTGAAGGTAAATGAAATAGCAATATATATTACCGCCGCACGGGAAAAAATCCGTTCGCCTGAACAGCTCCATAGACTTCTACAGTACTCTAGACATCTTGGCGCCGCACGATGCAGTAGCAGATGCGGCAGGTGAATCTCTGTCGCACGGTAATTTTTCAGTGCGGGGAAAAAGCCGCTCGTGTGAAGGGAACTTAAAGTATAATATGAAATTCTCTAGATTCAAAACTGAAATGCATACTTTCAGAACACCCGTACTCAGCAATCTCTCCCATCTTGACTCTCGCTCCACCTCCTCCTCTTCTTTCTGTCCCAACGACACGGAAAAACATAATGAGGCCTTGTTACCATTCAGGGATTTCTGCATGATCCCAGTCCTCCAACCAAGCCTCAGTCAGTGCTAGAACATCACATTATTTTTCATTAATAAAATCTCGAATATCTAATGTCTCATTTACCACGGACTGAATATCCACGAAGCCACATTAAACAACCAGCTACGACTCCAAAATCAGAGTGACGTACGTTACCTTGTATTGTCATTACTCAGATCATTTTTCTCCCAAAACTAACTTTAAATAATTAATCAAATTTTGAAGACAGCTTTGAAATTAGAATCACAACAGGACCGTGACTGGCAACGAAATTTTCACCTCAGTTACTGCGCAGTATTTCCAACTCCCGCTTATTAATAACGAAAATAAAAGAAATTTAATAAGGTATTGCTTTACTATCCATAAAAACTATTGAATAATTAATTTAAAATTTGAGGTAAATATGCCTGCGTTTGAATTCTTGTGAATCAAATGATTACTATCTGTTATTATTATCATTACTATTCAAAAGGCTAAAAAAATCAGTGATGCCGGAAACCTCGTTGGATTTCTTTTAAGTCACATTTATGAAAAAAATACGATTTTGACAGCTAACTTTATCTATTTTACTACTACTACTGCTACTACTACCACTACTACTAATGCTTCTACTATTATCATTATTATTTAAATAATATGCATCCATCTACCTGGAACATGTAAATAGGGCGTTAACTTCTGCTTCCAGAGGAGAAGAAGAAGAACCCTACGCATAAAAAGCGAAAAAGAGAACCGAGAACAGTTGGGTAAATGGCAGGCGAAAATGACAAATGACTAAAGAGAAGCGAAGGAAGAAATAAATATACAGATAAACGAAGAATATGATCAGTCACAGAATATTACTGCCACAGGTCACACCAAAATAATACAATATATAAACTAAACTATAATCGGTTTAGCATTCCCTCACGACGTCTCGCTCTGAAGAGCAAGCGCACGCACGCACTCACATACACGCGCCACGATTTTATAAATCGACCAAACTAGAACGGCAAAGAGTTTATCATTCTACAGGCAGGATTGCCGAGCTTCGACAAAAGTCGGTAGTTGATGGCAAAATTTACCCTTTTACGTTTTTCTGGGAACTCGGTTTCAGCAAGATTGATAAACTGATTTAGCTATCAAAATCGTATTTTTTTTTTTTATATAAATGTAGCAGGCGGCGGCGCAACGCCTATAATGTTTGACGCTTCATTGTTGAAGCAAATTGAGCAAACATTCACTTTGGATTTTAAAACGCGCATAAAATATGACACAAAATTTTATTCTTCACACAGTCATTAGATTACGCGGAAGTTTTTGTGTTTACAGTAGCTATAAGCTCTATGTAGAGCCCTTGATTTTGCAGGCTATTTAAGCAGTGGAAAAATCACAATAGAACATGTCAAGTTTTCAGTTTGCCTATTGTACTTTATTATTCTTCTCTCAAATCTTTCTCATATTCAGTCCTGCCGAAGCTTACTTAAGAAGCTGACGACTTTTTTTGTCTCTGCATACATGTTGAATAATAGCAATAATGAACATTTGTTTTCGTCGATATCGGAGATTTTCTCATATATACCGGAATCTCTCTTTCCTTCCAAAACAACCTTCACTGCTGTACGTGTGAAACTTTATTGATATGATGATATGCATATAATGGAAAGCAACATTAAATTCTAGGAAACAAATCACTCATAGCTGAGACTCTCATTCTGTCTCTTCCGAAGTGGAATGAGTGTCAAGCCTATCACGTATTGTTGTGGTATGGGGACATCCACAGTTAAACCATCCATGGAGAAGTGCGAGGAAAACTGAACCTTTGGTGGTGAACCTACTCCCTAGCCCTTACCTCCGCCCCGTCAAACCCAAGAAGGATGCGCCTCAGTGGCATGGTTGGTTTGGTGTTTGCTTCTCACCTCGGTGGTCGCGGGTTCGATTCTCGGCCATTCCATTGAGGAGTGAGAGGTGTGTATTTCTGGTGATAGGAGTTCACTCTCGACGTGGTTCGGAAGTCACGTAAAGCCGTTGGTCCCGTTGCTGGATAACCATACTGGTTCCATGCAACGTAAAAACACGATACAAACAAACAACCCAAGAAGGCTTGATCACTCAAATAGAGCGTTGTTGTTTCACCAACGAAAATTCTATAATTCATTAGAAAAAATGTTTCTGTACTGTTTAACATGCACATTATTTATTTTTTACCTTTTCATTCTAATAAATAAATCATATATACCCTATCCTAAAATTCCCGTATCTCTAACCCAACGGAAAACACCTTTTTAGACTTTTTCATAGACCTATCCTAACCCCAACAAGAACGAAAACAGCAAGAACAACAACAACAAAGTAGTTTGTAGGTTTACTCTCCGAGTAAACGAAAATATTCCCAAATCCCCAAGTCTAAACTAAGTGGACCCATCCATCCATAGCTTTCTGAGCGAGCCGTCCCATTGCTCAAAGACTTCGCTGTCCTATTTGGTGACACAAGTACACTTTTTTCGAGTGTCTTTTAGCAAACTTTGGACTAAATAGCCAGCGTTCCTTATTTCAGTGCACAACTGAAGTGGTCAATGCCTGTTATACTGTGTTATATGATTACAAAACTGTGTGATTCAAGTACCCAAAACTTTTCTCAACTTAACAAACAGTTTGACAGCAAGGAGTAAAAGCCTGCTGGAAAACATAAACGTGTGATTTGCCTTCACCTGGACAAGTTAAATGTTTTAGCTGTGCGGTTCATCCTATTTTACCTCCAGAAATGAATGCATTTTAGCTTCATGAGCTAGCCATATCTCCGCTTTGGGAGTTAGTCGTTTCTGAATACCAAGAGTTACTAGTTTCTTAGTTTCATGGTCAGCTAACGCCATATCGGAACTTCATTAATTAATATTTTTTTTTTATGATATGGGAATTCTTCTATCCCTCTAGCTTGAAGAACTAGTCCAGTATCAACATCTAGCCAGTGACCTTAAGAGGATTTTATAATTTTAGCTACACGATCTATGTGTTTTAGCTTTCATTATTTATCAGTCACGTCTTAGCAACACGAGACAGTCGCGTCTCTAACCTGGAGTGAGAGCTCACAGAGTAATAAGTATAGACAGGCCATAGCTCTGCTGGAGATCTGATGGATTGATTGAACTTTATATTGGCCCTACCACAACAAAGGTCATCAATGCTACCTGACAGTTTTCCTAGGAAAGGGCTTTATCTGACAGTTTTCCTAGACAATGGCTCTACCTGACAGTTTTCCTACAAAAGGGCTCTACCTGACAGATTTCCTAGACAAGGGTTCTACCTGACTGTTTTCCTAGACAAAGGCTCTACCTGACAGATTTCCTAGACAAGGGCTCTACCTGACAGTTTTCCTACAAAAGGGCTCTACCTGAGTTTTCCTACAAAAGGGCTCTACCTGACAGTTTTCCTACAAAAGGGCTCTACATGAGTTTTCCTACAAAAGGGCTCTACCTGACAGTTTTCCTACAAAAGGGCTCTACCTGAGTTTTCCTACAAAAGGGCTCTACCTGAGTTTTCCTACAAAAGGGCTCTACCTGACAGTTTTCCTAGACAAAAATCTACCTGAGAGATTTCCTAGACAAGGGCAACCATCATCACCGTTTCAGTTAAGAATCATGGTCACAATGTAATAGCAATACATTACGAATTCATTGTATGAACTTTTATACATCCCGGGATCGATACTTGGTTTGCTCTGTATGGAAGCCCGGAAATTTAATCATCCTACATGAA